>NC_091460.1:4705307-5005307 GCF_027789765.1 Dendropsophus ebraccatus | reverse complement strand
CATCCCCTTCCCCACATAGCCCCCAGTATTGTGCATCCCCTTCCCCACATAGCCCCCAGTATTGTGCATCCCCTTCCCCACATAGCCCCCAGTATTGTGCATCCCCTTCCCCACATAGCCCCCAGTATTGTGCACCCCTAGTCCACACATAGCCCGCAGTGTTGTGCATCCCCTTCCCCACATAGCCCCCAGTATTGTGCATCCCCTTCCCCACATAGCCCCCAGTATTGTGCATCCCCTTCCCCACATAGCCCCCAGTATTGTGCATCCCCTTCCCCACATAGCCCCCAGTATTGTGCATCCCCTTCCCCACATAGCCCCCAGTATTGTGCATCCCCTTCCCCACATAGCCCCCAGTATTGTGCATCCCCTTCCCCACATAGCCCGCAGTGTTGTGCATCCCCCTTCCCCACATAGCCCGCAGTGTTGCCCCTCTGATTAAAAAAACAAACACATAACTCACCTAACCCCACGCTCCCCCGTCGGTCACCGGTCTCCTCTTCTCTCTGCCTCCGCCCGATGAGCAGCATTCTGGTGAAGTCCCGGCAGTGTCATCGCTGAGCGCTCAGTGTGCGCCGCGGCGGCTGGGACTTCCGGTTTGTGTTCTTAGTACCGGAAGTCCCAGCCGCGGCGGCGCACACTGAGCGCTCAGCGATGACGCTGCCAGGACTTCACCAAAGAGCTGCTCATTGGGTGGGACACTCTTGTGATCGCAAGCAGAATGCTTGCTTGCGGTCACAAGAATGATTGACAGGGCGGGAAGCCTATGGCTTCTCGCGCTGTCAGTCAGAACACTGAACACCCGGGAGGCCCGCTCGGCCGCCGGGTGTTTCAAGCGGTTATCTTCGGGGGGCCAAGGCCACGGGCCCCCTGATGTTAGGGGCCCCGTAGCAGCCGCTACGGCTGCTACGGCGGTAGTTCCGCCCCTGCATGGTACATGTGTGAGGCTGCCGAGTTGCAGAGCCGCCACCAGGTTCCGCCCCTTGTCACATGCAATCAAGCTCACTGCTAATTACACACGAACCCGGGATGCCACTTAAAGCCCAGCAGTAGCCAACATGGAGGCAAGGGCAGGCACACCAGTAGTCAACATGGATGCCAGTTAAGGCCCAGCAGTAGCCAACATGGAGGCAAGGGCAGGCACACCAATAGTCAACATGGATGCCAGTAAAGGCCCAGCAGTAGTCAACAGGGATGCCAGTGAAGGCCCAGCAATAGCCAACATGGAGGCAAGGGCACGCACAGCAGTAGTCAACATGGATGTCCATTACTGCTGTTGCCAATCCTGCCTTAAAAACGGCTACAACATTGAAAAAGGTAGAAGGTACTGGTGAAAGAATGGCAGAGGACACCCGTAAGATAAGATGACATCCACAGATAATATGGTTTGAAATGGACAAGACAAGAAAAGTAAGGGCAGGCACAGCAGTAGTCAACATGGATGCCAGTAAAGGCCCAGCAGTAGTCAACATGGATGCCAGTGAAGGCCCAGCAGTAGCCAACATGAAGGCAAGGGCAGGCACACCAGTAGTCAACATGGATGCCAGTAAAGGCCCAGCAGTAGTCAACATGGATGCCAGTTAAGGCCCAGCAGAAACCGACATGGAGGCAAGGGCAGGCACAGCAGTAGTCAACATGGATGTCCATTACTGCTCTGGTCAATCCTGCCTTAAAAATGGCTACAACATTGAAAAAAGGTAGAAGATACTGGTGAAAGAATGGCATAGGACACTCGTAAGATAAGATGACATCCACAGATAATAGGGTTTGAAATGGACAAGGAAGGTAAGGGCAGGCACAGCAGTAGTCAACATGGATGCCAGTTAAGGCCCAGCAGTAGCCAACATGGAGGCAAGGGCAGGCACACCCTTTACTCTGTAAAAGCAGTTGTGATGTGATTGAAATTAGATAGGCCTTGAGTATGAAATACAGAAGTCAGGAAAAATACTTGTGCTCCCACAAGTTTTGGGGGAGCTGTACGGTACAATCTGGTAGTGGCTGGACCTAGACACATGCTGAGATACCCTCTTACAATGAGCAGTGAAGTTTTATGCAGGTGTACTACAAATCCCAGCAATACAGTGTAGCACCTACTAGTTTAGGCGGGGCTGTACGGTACAATCTGGTAGTGGCTGGACCTAAACACACTCTCTGACACCCCCGTTCAATGAGCAGTGAAGCAGTGCAGTGCAGGTGTACTACAAATCCCAGCAATCCAATGTAGTACAGCAGGACCACCAGGCCCAAAATCAAAATGGAGTACACTGAGCCCTTCTTAGGGGTCTGTATGCAACACCTAATGTCCCCTTTCTGCCAGCAGCCGATCACCACAGTGTGCTGGTTAAATCGTGGTAGCAGCACTGCAACTCCCAGCCAGCAGTCTGTAGTAATACTAATAAAAAACGATTTGAAGCCCTGAAAAGGTCTGTGTGTTTGTATTGCTAGTATATACCCTGCCTACTGGAGCGCTATATCCTACACTGACACTCTCTCTAACCAGCAGCAGCTCTGTCCCTGATCTCTCACAGCATGCGTCTGAAGCCAGCACTGCCCCCGCCGAGTTTTATGTGGCAGGGTCATCTGATCTGGCCAAGCAAATCGCTGCTATCGACATGTATGGGTTCCACGTGATCGCAGGATGTACCAAAGAGTCTCCTGCATGTTTAATGGCTGAGAAATAGCGCTCAAACTTACAGGAAACGGATGATGAGATTTCCTCGAGTATCGCGAGATGCTCGTCCGAGTAACGAGTACCATCGAGTATCCTAATACTTGATCGAGTACCAAGCTCGGAGGAACATGCTCACTCATCACTAGACGTCACATTAGAAAAATACAGCTTTGGCCAGGGATACCATGTGACTTCCCCTTGCTAGTGAGTTCCGTTCTCTACCTCAGAGAGGACGGAGGTGTTCCTGTGTGGCCCTCTTCACCTTCAGAAGAGTAGACTCGGTGCTCTGCTGTAACAGATCCTGGCTGTCCATCTGCTCAAGTGCCTGGAGTATCCTCTCATCTGGGTGTCGTTCCTGTTATTCATCTCCTCATCAAGTCAAGATTAATACCGCAAGTACTCTAAATCCACCCAGCCTCTCTATTCCTCTCTCACTACTACTCCCATCATCCGGCACGTTTCACCTCAGCCTATGCAGCACCACCTTTGCTCTGTCTATATAAGTCTGCTATATACCCGGTTGCATCCGGAAGGGACTGTTGCTACCAGTTACCTCAGTTACAATAAAAGTGTAACCACCGCTGTTGCTGAACCCTGGCATTGGTGTCCGTTTACTGGTGCCCTGACTAGGTACAGCGAAGAATCGCATGCCCAGTAGCAAGTATACCGCAGAATCCGCAGACCGGTCCCTCAACTGTGCCATCCTCAGGCCCTATACTGTGACAATCCTATACCCTGCAGCTGCCCCGGTTCCTGCCCGCTCACAACACCTGCACTGCGAAGTGACCCCCACGGGTCAGGGCATCGCAACTGGTATATACTGGTATATAATCCCCTCATGTGGGCCCCTCAGTATACCACCAGTATAATACAGTGCGGTGTGACTGGTATATACTGGTATATAATCCCCTCATGTGGCCCCTCAGTATACCACCAGTATAATACAGTGAGGTGTGACTGGTATATACTGGTATATAATCCGCCCATGTGGCCCCTCAGTATACCACCAGTATAATACAGTGTAGTGTGACTGGTATATACTGGTATATAATCCCCTCATGTGGGCCCCTCAGTATACCACCAGTATAATACAGTGAGGTGTGACTGGTATATACTGGTATATGATCCCCTCATGTGGGCTCCTCAGTATACCACCAGTATAATACAGTGTGGTGTGACTGGTATATACTGGTATATAATCCCCTGATGTGGGTCCCTCAGTATACCACCAGTATGATACAGTGTGGTGTGACTGGTATATACTGGTATATAATCCCCTGATGTGGGTCCCTCAGTATACCACCAGTATAATACAGTGAGGTGTGACTGGTATATACTGGTATATAATCCCCTCATGTGGGCCCCTCAGTATACCACCAGTATGATACAGTGTGGTGTTACTGGTATATATTGGTGAATAATCCCCTGATGTGGGCCCTCAGTATGCCACCAGTATACTGGATGGCCGCCATATAACAGTAAATAACGGCCATTATTTCAATACAACAGCCGTTGTTTTAAAACAACAGCAAATATTTGCCATTAAATGACGGCCATCCACTCAATTTGAAAAATTATGTGATCACAGCCTTTGTGTTTTCAATCCCCTCCTGGTTTTGGTTGCAATGAGGACCTGACATGAGGACCAAATACTGCCTGAAATATACTGTGTGTGAACTGAGCCTTAGTCCCAATAGATCTGAATATGCAGTGTGGAGTTGAATTCGTTGTACCAATGTCCAAGGGGTATGATATTGATCCTCAGTCACTTGTTGCTGGCGGAGCACTTCCCGGCTGGTGACGTTGCTCAGCTATCCTGTACTTTTCACTTGCAAAGTAAGTCTCTCAGAGCTGTTTGTGAGGTCACATTAGCTACAGAGTCCTGGAAGGATTAGAATACCTTCGACATGTTTCGAGGGGTACGCCCCCTGGACAAGCAGTCCAGTTTATCATAGAAAAGAGGAAACAAAATCTGTTAAGCATCAATATGAGAATTAAAACACTATTTAAAGAAATTGATCCATGGAAAAACCATCCGGAGATCTATCTGTCTTTTGTGTCTTTCCACCTTCTGAGTTCTCATATCTCCATCCGGTTTCTTTATCCCTATTTTTCACATGATATCTCTCTTCATTGGTATGTTCTGTTGCTATGAAAAAAACCCAAATAATGTGAAAAAATGTGAAAAAATGCATTTTTCCAACTTTGAAACTTCTTTGCGTATACAGAAAGTGGTTATACCACATAAATTATATATTAAATAGCATTAGCAACATGTCTACTTTATGTTGGCGGCATTTATTAAACTATCTTTCATTTTTTTTAGACGATAGGAAGCTTAAAACATTAGCAGCAAATTTCCAAATTTTCAGTAAAATTTCAAAATCAGATATTTTTAGGGACCTGTTCAGGTTTAAAGTGTATTTGAGGAGCCTGTATGTTAGAAAGCCCCACAAAGCACCCCATTTCAGAAACTGCACCCCCCAAACTCTGCAAAAGCATATCCAGAAAGTGTTTTAACCCTTTAGGGGAGTCACAGAAATAAAAGCTAAGTGTGTAAGGAATTTGAAAATTTTAATTTTCTGTGCAGAGATTTTATTGTAATCCAATATTTTTCATAATTATAAACCTATTACCAGAGAAATGCACCCCAATAATTATTGCCCCGTTTCTGCAGTTTATAGAAATACCCCATATGTGGCCGTATTGCGCTATTTGACGCAACCACAAGCCTCAGATATAAGGGAGCGCCTAGTGAATTTCAACGCCTCCGTTATATTTGGTCATTTTTGACTGTACCACTTCAGGTTGGCAGAGGCTCTGGGGTGCCAAAACCTAAAAAACACCCCTAAAGGGACACCATTTAGAAAACTACACCCCTCAAGGAATGTAACAAGGGGTGCGGTGAGCATCTGGACCCCACAGGTGCTTCACAGATTTTCTGAACAATATGGCGTGAAAAAAGAAAAATTTATTTTTTACACTAAAACGTTGTTCTAGCCTTCAATTTTTCATTTTCTTAAAGGGATAAGAGGCAAAAAAAGACAAAAAATGTGTAGCGCAGTTTCTCCCGAGTACAGAAATACCCCACATGTGGCGATAGAGTGCCAAGGGGGCGCAGGACGAGCCTCCAAAGGGAAGGAGCGCCAATTGGCTTTTGGAAGCCGAATTTTACTGAAAAGGATTTCAAGGGCCATGTCGCATTTACAGAGCTCTCGTGCTGCCAAGACACTGGAAACCCCCCACAAGTGATTCCATTCTGGAAACTACACCCCTCAAGGAATCTAACAAGGGGTGCAGTGAGCATATGGACCCCACTGGTGACGGGCACAAATGTGGAACAATGTGACGTGAAAGGGAAAATTTTCATTTTTTCACTTTCATGGCACAAATGTGCCCATCATCAAGGGGTCCATATCCTCACTGCACCCCTTGTTAGATTCCTTGAGGGGTGCAGTTTCCAGAATGGGGTCACTTGTGGGGGGTTTCCAGTGTTTTGGCAGCACGAGGGCTCTGTAAATGCGACATGGCGTTCATCATCCATTCTAGCCAAATCCAACCTCCAAAATCCAAATGGTGCTCCTTCCCTTCGAAGGCTTGCCCTGCGCCCACATGGCGCTTTATGTCCACATGTGGGGTATTTACGGACTCGGGGGAAATTGCTCTACACATATTGTGTGTTTTTTTCTCTTTTAACCCCTTGTGAAAATGATAAATTCAAGGCTAAACCAACATTATAGTGTAAAAAATGTAATATTTCATTTTCACGCCACATTGTTCCACATTTGTGCCCGTCACCAGTGGGGTCCATATGCTCACTACACCCCTTGTTACATTCCCTGAGGGGTGTAGTTTCCATAATGGGGTCACTTGTGGGGGGTTTCAACTGTCTTGGCAACACAGAGGCCTTTTGAATGCAACATGGCCCCTCAAAATCCATTCCATCCAAATCCAGCCTTCAAAAACGAAATGGTGCTCCTTCCCTTCGGAGGCTTGCCCTGCGCCCACATGGCGCTTTATGTCCACATGTGGGGTATTTACGGACTCGGGGGAAATTGCGCTACACATTTTGTTTTTTTTTCTCCTCTTTTAACCCCTTGTGAAAATGATATATTCAAGGCTAAACCAACATTATAGTGTAAAAAATGTAATATTTCATTTTCACGCCACATTGTTCCACATTTGTGTCCGTCACCAGTGGGGTCCATATGCTCACTACACCCCTTGTTACATTCCTTGAGGGGTGCAGTTTCCATAATGGGGTCACTTGTGGGGGGTTTCAACTGTCTTGGCAACACAGGGGCCTTTTGAATGCAACATGGCCCCTCGAAATCCATTCCATCCAAATCCAGCCTTCAAAAACCAAATGGCGCTTCTTCCCTTCGGAGGCTTACCCTGCACCCGCATGGCGCTTTATGTCCACATGTGGGGTATTTCCGTACTCAGGGGAAATTGCTCTACACATTAAATGTTTTTTTTATCTTTTAACCCCTTGTGAAAATGAAAAAACATGACAAGATTAATGATTTAGAGTACAAAAATTACACTAAATGTTGGTCTAGCCTTGATTTTTTTCCATTTCCACAAGGGGTTAAAAAAGAAAATGAACACAAAACGTGTAGGGTAGTGTCCCCTGAGTACGAAAATACCCCACATGTGGGCATAATGTGCCATATGGGCACAGGGCAAGTCACCAAAGGGACAGAGCGCCATTTAGAGGCTGGAATGGAGGATGGAGGCCATGTCGCAATTACAAAGCTCCTGTGCTGCCAGGACAGTAGAAACCCCCGACAAGTGACCCCATTCTGGAAACTACACCCCATAAGGAATCTAACAAGGGGGGCAGTGAGGATATGGACCCCACTGGTGACAGTCACTTACGTAGAACATGTGCCGAGAAAATAAAAAATACCATTTTTTTCATTTTCACGTCCCAAATGTGGCCGTCACCAGGGGGCCATATCCCCGCTGCCCCCCTTCTTAGATTCCTTATGGGGTGTAGTTTCCAGAATGGGGTCACTTGTGGGGGGTTTCTACTGTCCTGGCCGCACAGAGGCTTTGTAATTGCATCATGGCATCCTCTAATGGGAATGGCAGCCATACCTACTTAGCTGGGGAAAAGGGACAATTCTAATTTATTTGGGGGTATTAGGCCAATTATTAGTTTATAAGGTTGGAAATGACAGGTGTCCATCAAACTCAACCTGTGTTGATCCAGAGGAAGGCAAAAAAAAACCCTCGTAAGGCAGACGACAGTAGCTTCATCACAGGGGAAAATTCCTTCCCGACTCCATATTGGCGATCAGAATAATCCCTGGATCAACGTGACCCCTGAAATAGGAATAAGGGACAGAATTTAGATAATGTAGAACCCCAGTAACGTGTAGTGCGCCTTGGAGCGATCCAGTATGCAGAGGCCGGGGTGATCAGGAAAATGGTGTCCTTCCTGATCCCCCTGTTACGCCACACTCTGCACTTCTTCTGGGGTCTCCTGTTTTCCAGTGTGGGGGACGTCACCTGGAAAATGTTGTCCTGGTGCGATACGGGGTCCTTCATATCCAGAAGCGCTGGGGCCGCTCCATGGCTGCTAAATATTAGGGCCCTATTACTACTTCTGATATGTTCGGATCGTGCCGCAAGCTACAGTAGCTCAGGCAGCGAGGGACCGGAAGAGGGGGTGCTGGTATAAGAGTTATCCCCGTACAGGTGGTGACCTTTATCCAGCAGTGGGAAGATCAGTTCCCGGACGATCTTCCCACTAACTCCGAGGATGAAGGGGGAAGGGGGCATCTGGGGGCTGGATTCGGGTGTCCCTTCCTTCATACACTCTAAGGGTACGTGCACACTGCGGAATGGCGAAGGATAACCCTTTGTGCATTCCGCAGCTGGCACCCGCCGGCGGACTGATGCAGGCGCACGTCTCCGTCCGTGTCGTAGACTCCATTCTATGCACGGGCGGATTCCGCTCTCCGTCCAACGTATTCATTCTTTGGATGGACGATGGAATCCGCCCGTGCATAGAATGGAGTCTATGACACGGGTAGAGACATGCGCCCGCATCAGTCCGCCGGCGGGTGCCAGCTGCGGAATGCACAAAGGGTTATTCTTCGCCATTCCGCAGTGTGCACGTACCCTAAATCTGTAAGTGTACCCAGAGGTACGCTCACAGAGTTTGTAGAATTTCACTCCATACCGTCATCTCTTATTGGGACGGTACTGGCGGAAAAGACGTGTCTGGGGGGCAGCGTACGCTACGCTACCCCCCAGACATGTCATTGGAGGATGAGGATGAATGGAGGAAAGAACGATCCCCCCCATTCATCCTCACTGGCTGTTTCGGTGTCGGAGGTAATAATAACGTATCCCTCTGACGCCGAAAACACCCTGGGGGCCATCTTTATACGGGGACTAGTATATGGGGTATGTAGTGGTGTAGTGTCAAACTTTATTCAATGTAGTGTGGTGTAATGTAGTGTTTTTTACGTGTTTTTTTACAGTAAGTATAAAAAAAAAACCTACGCCAACAAAGGAGTTGGTGATATATTCTACTGCCACGGTCTGCACTTATAAGCAGACCGTGGCAGTAGAATATAGAAAAAAAACACCCTACGCCAAAAAGGAGGAGTTGCTGATTAGCAGCGCACTTTCGTGCGATGCTGATCAACACTCAGCGGCGATAGGGTGCGGAAAATAGAAAAAAAAAAATTTGAAAAAAAAATAAATAAAAATTTCTACATTCTGAACATCCCTATAGTGGCTGATACGTGTATTACACATTATCAGCCGCTAGAGGGCAGCAGAGCGCAAAATACGGAAACAGCCGACGCTGGAGCCGAAAATAGCCGAGAGAAGCCGAACGTGACGTCACGGAAGAAGCCGAAGACCCGAACGAAGACGAGGATGCCGCGAACCCGGAAGACGCCGATCAGGAGCCCGGGACAGGTGAGTAATGTACAAATACCTGCTCTGGACCCCTCGGCTGCCTAGCTGAGGGGTCCAGGGCAGGTATTTACTATTTTGTGGGACTCTGATCGCCGTGCCACCGGCCCGATCGCCGTGAACGGCCGGCCGGCCGTTCACGGCGATCGGGCCGGTGGCACGGCGATCACCATTACTTTTTACAGTAATGGCGGTCGGTGCCGTCCTCGGACAGCACCGACCGCCATTTTTTTTCCGGGTCATCGGGTCGCCGATGACCCGGAAAGGTTCCGATCGCCGCTATTGGCTGATCTGAATTGATCAGCCTATAGCGGCGATCGTAAGCACGGGGGGTGTTAACCACCCCCCGTGCCGTGAAGCTAAGATGGCCTGCTATGATTTATAGCAGGCCATCTTCCCCGACCGCTGTGTGTGAACACGCAGCGATCGGGGAAACATCGGGCGTAAATTTACGCCCTGATGCGCCAAGTACCAGGGCGCGAGGGCGTAAGTTTACGCCCGATGTCGTTAAGGGGTTAAATATAAACAAGGAACAACTATTACTGAAGGGCTTGAAGTATGCACCAACTAACAAATTAACCCCTAGGCGACCCTGGACATACCCGTACCGTCCGGGGTCAGAGCCGTAATGGCGCTGATCCCGGCTCGGCACTCGATTTGTTCCGGCTGCAGCAGCCGAAAGCAACCAATGTGCCTATCTCATCAATCTATGCTGCATATCTATGTAGCATAGATCTGTATGAGAGATCAGTGCAGAGGGGCTTCTAGTATAAGTGTAAAAGAAAAAAAAAATTGTTGTTAATAATAAAAAGCCTCCTCCCCTAATAAAAGTTTGAATCAACCCCCTTTTCCAATGTTATAAATAAAAATAAATAAATAAACATGTTTGGTATCGCCGCGTGCGTAATCGTCCGAACTATTAATTAATCACATTCCTTCAAATTGTAATAAAAAGCGATCAAAAAGTTGCATATGCGCAATCAAGGTACCGATAGAAAGAACACATCATGGCGCAAAAAATGACACCTGACACAGCCCCATAGACCAAAGGATAAAAGCGCTATAAGCCTGGGAATGGAGCGGTTTTAAGGAATGTATATTTGTTAACAATGGTTTGAATTTTTTACAGGCCATCAGATACAATATAAGTTATACACGTTACATATCGTTGTAATCGTAACGACTTGAGGAACATGCATAACAAATCAGTTTTACCCAGGGCGAACGGCGTAAAAATGAAAAAAACCCAAATAAAAGAAATGCGTTTTTCTTTTTCAATTTCACCACACATTGAATTTTTTCCTGGTTTTGCAGTGTACTTTATGAAAAAATTCAGCCTGTCATTGCAAAGTACAATTAGTGACGCAAAAAATAAGGGCTCATGTGGGTTTCTAGGTGAAAAAATGCAAGTGCTATGTATGGCCTTTTAAGCACAAGGAGGGAAAAATGAAAACGCAAAAATTTAAATTGGCCCGGTCCTCTAAGGGTTAAATAACTTTGAAGCATATATCGGCTTAAAGAAATTTATGCAAAACCTATCCCTGAAAAAATATTTTCATAAAAAAATTAATATAGAAAAACCTACATTGGCTCAGAGAAAGGAAAACACTAACTATGCACAGACTAATTTAAAACCTAAATCTACATTTCACCCAGTAAAAGAATATTCGGAATCCTTTATCATTTTTTTAAGAATGGCGACATCGGATATACGAAAAATGAAAGTAAACAAAAAAGGAGGGTATAACAATCTAACAAAGAAGGAAAGAGAGTCTTTGATTAAATTACAAGAAAACAAAGCGATCACTATCCGACCAGCGGATAAGGGGGAAGGGGGGGGGGGGGGGGTAGTGATCCAGGACACTGCAGAGTATCAATTGGAGGCATTAAGAATCTTGAATGATGAAAAAACATATAAAGTCCTCAAGAAAGATCCTACGGAGGAATTTTTTAATCTTTTAAAAACACTAATAGAATATGGGAAGGAACATGATTTTATTAATGAAATGGAAGCAAATTACCTGTATTTTACCATATACCAAAAATTCACAAAGATGAAAAAAAAAAAAAAAAACGCCTGGCAGACCAATTGTGTCAGGCGTAGAATGCCTGACAGCTAATTTATCAAAATATGGGGATACACATCTCCAAAGCTGCGTTAAAACACTACCTGCCTATTTAAAAGATAGCAAGCATATTCTTCAGATTTTAGAAACCCTGGACTGGAACCCGGAGTATGTTTTAGTAACAATAGATGTAACATCTCTTTATACTATTATTGAAAATGAAAAAAGCTGAATATTTTCTAAAAACATCTACAAAATATCTGGAAGAACAGATAAATTTTATTGGGAATTGTATAGAATTTTAACGAAAATGTATTTTTTATATGAAAGAGTTTTTTACATACAGTCGTGGGGTACCGCGATGGGGACAAGATTCTCGCCAGCTTAGTCTAACCTGTATATGGTGATGTAGAACGTACAATAGACCTACTGACAGCAATAGCTATATATAGCTATATGTCATTTACCATCATGGCATGAATATACCTAAGAGCCAATTTTAAGACTAAGGGCGGGTTCACACTACGGAATTCTCGCGGACACTGTCCGCGGAATTCCGTCAGCTGTCCGCCCGCACATCTGGCCTTTCCGCCGGCCCCATAGACACCATTCTATGGGCCGGCGTATTCCGCTATACGCTGAAAGAAGTGTCATGTCACTTCTTTCTGCGGATCGAGGAATACGCCGGCCCATAGAATGGTGTCTATGGAGCCGGCAGAAAAGCGCGTGCCCGTGCGGGCAGACAGCTCAAGGAATTCCGCCGACACTGTCCGCGAGAATTCCGTAGTGTGAACCCGCCCTAAGAAGAAATTGCACAGTCATTGGCGATTAACAAAATGAAGCTGAGAGATTGAAAGAAAAATTTCTACAAAAAGGGTGTGATGAAAGCTCGTTACAGGGTACGATAGAGGAAGTCCTACAGTTAAATAGGGAGAACCTTATAAAAGAAAGGGAAAAGCATGTGGGGAGTGGGGGGAGAAAAAGGAATGAAAAATCCTTTGAAATCCCCATTATAACCATCTATTCAAACCATTCAGGAGCCTTTAAGAAAATTATAAAAAATAGATGGGAAATCCTTAAAGAAGATAAAATTATAGGAAATTTAATCCCATCCATCCCTAAACTAATTAAAAAAAAACACACAAAATATTGGGAATATTATAGCCCCCACAGTTAGGGTTATGAAAAATATAAATATAGAAAGTGCTGATGCTATGGTGGAGTATAAAGGGGGCTTCTATCCATGAAGATCCAGTAGGCCCTGTAAGAAAATGGGAACAAAAAGGCAATAATTGAGTTATCAAACCAGGATGGAACACATAGGGTTAAAATAAGGAACACATTACCTGCCATTCGAAAGCAGTTATATATTGTATCATTTGCCCATGTCAAAAGATGTACATTGGAAGGACAAAGAGAACTTTACTCATTGGGATGAACGAGCATATTTATAATATTCAAAGACAATATGAAGGACATCCGTTATCCAAACATTATAAAGAAAGACATAAAGGTAAAGTGGTTAATTCATCATTCTGGGCAATAGAAAAAGTGAAGAGAGATTGGAGAAGGGGCGATTTTATTAAGAAAATGTCGAGATTAGAAAGCAAATATATTTTAAATTTTAACACAATAATCCCAGCAGGATTAAATTCAGAGATTGAATTTTTTGCCTTTATCTGAAGCATTGCGGGGAGGAGGTCTCTCAGAGCCCAAGCTACCTATATAAAGCCACACTAGATGGAAGGGCGAATCTTCTTGACAAAGAGGGGCGTACCGCTCGAAACATGTCGAAGGTATTCTAATTAGTGATGAGCGAACATGCTCGTCCGAGCTTGGTACTCGTTCGAGTTTTAGGGTACTTGATGGTACTCATTACTCGGACGAGCATCTCGTGATACTCGAAAAAATCTCATCATCCGTTTCCTGTTTGGAATTTCTCAGCCAATTAACGTGCAGGAGACTCTTTGGTACATCCTGCAATCACGTGGGACCCATACATGTCGGTAGCAGCGATTGGTTGGCCAGATCAGATGACCCTGCCATATAAAAATCGCGGCCAGCAGTGCTCGCTTCAGACGTATGCTGGAAGAGATTAGGGACAGAGCTGCTGCTGGTCAGGGAGAGTGTTAGGAAGGGAATTAGCGTTCCAGTAGGCAGGGAAAACTGGCGAAACAACCAAACAGCCCTTGTAAGGGCTTCAAATCATTAATTTGTATTACTACAGACTGCTGGCTGGGACTTGCAATGCAGCTACCACAATTTCACGTACATTGTATTGCTGTGATTTGTAGTACACCTGCATAGAACTTCACTGCTCATTGTCCTGTGTAACAGGTGGCATAGACCACAGACCACCACTTACACACAGACTCTATACGACAGCCTCCAAGCTCTATACCCAAGCTCACTGCTAATTGTCCTGTGTAAGGGGGTGTGACACAGTGTATAGCTGCAGCCACCAACAGATTGTATACCACAGCCTCCAAAAAACTAGTGGGACCACCAGTATATTTTCTGATTTCTGTTTTTATTACTCAAGGCATATCTAAGCTCCATACTGTGCAGTGTCCATAAAATGGTGAACCCCAGGGGTAAGGGTTGAGGACGAGGACGAGGGCATGATGTTCCAAGCAATGCAGTTGGCAGAGGCCGTGGTTCAGGGCAGGGTGACACAGCAGCACCCGTTGAGGAGGTAGCAGTGGCACGTTCACGCCCTAGTTTTTTCGCCCAAGTTACGGGGTCTCATGGTAGACCGATAATGAAACTGCAGCAGTGTGATCAGGTGATCACGTGGATAGCAGATAATGTGTCCAGTAACTTATCCACCACCCAGTCTTCCATGCAATCCACCCACGCTACCCAAGGGAGTGGAACCCTTGCTCCAGTAGCTCAGCCTCCTTCCCCACAGCCTGGCCCCTCCAGGGAAAGAAGGGATTTAGATCCACCACCACCACCATGCTCCCAGGAACTCTTTTCTGGACCCTTCCCTTAGTCTGAGCAATTGGAGCAGTCGATCTGTCCCGATGTCCAAACTATGCAGCTCACGCAGTCAGTGGGTGATGACAGTGGGGACTTGCAAGCGGGGTTGGAAGAGGCGTCTGATGATGACGATGAGACCCGATTGTCAGACAGTGAGGTTGTTGTCATGGATGTAACTCAAAGTGGGGAGCAGAGTGAGGAGCTGGTGGATGAGGACGAGGTGACTGACCCGAGCTGGGTGGATAAGACACCACTACCAGCCTAACCACTACCAGCATGCGCAGGCATATGAGTGCTAACCACCCCACTCAGTGGAACCAAGGTCGTTCAGTCGCACCCCTGCTCCTTCCCCTGTGTCAGGTGCTGGTTCTGTCAGTCCCCCCGCCCAGGCCCCAGGCATGAGCGCCTCCTGCCCTACACGCACCCCTTCACCTCCACTGTGATTCACACCCTCCAGCAAGGTGTCCAAGCGCAGCGTTCAACTGTCCCTGCAGCAGACCTTTAAACGGAAGCGCAAATACACTGCCACTCACCCGCATGCACAAGCTCTAAATGTGCACATAGAAAAACTGCTGAGCCTGGAGATGCTGCCCTATCGGCTGGTAGAGAAAGAGGCTTTTAGGAACCTCATGGCGGTGGCTGTCCCTCGGTACTCTGTCCCCAGCCGCCACCACTTTTCACGGTGTGCCGTCCCAGTCCTACACCAGCACGTGTCAGATAACATCATCCGTGCCCTGACCAAAGTGGTCAGTGACAAGGTCCACTGAACAACGGACACGTGGACAAGTGCTGGTGGGAAGGGACACTATATCTCCCTGAAGGCACATTGGGTCAACTTGGTGGAGGCTGGACAGAGTCTGACCCTGGTTCCGCTCATGTGCTGCCCACAACAAGGATTGCGGGGCCTACCTCGTTCGCGGTCTCTCATTATTTGTATACCTCTTTATCCTCCTCTTCTTCCTCCTACTCTCTATTACCCTCCATGAGCATGTCAGCTCCATTTCGTAGCGCTAGCTGCATCAGCAGTGTGGTGGGTAAGCGCCAACAGGCGGTGTTGAAATTGCTGAGCTTGGGCGACAAGAGGCACACCACCCAGGAGCTGTTGCAGGGCATCACGTCGCAGACAGATCTTTGGCTCGCGCCACGGAACTTCAAACCAGGCATGGTTGTGTGTGACAACGGGCGGAACCTGGTGGCGGCTCTGCGACTCGGCAGCCTCACACATGTACCATGCCTGGCCCACGTGTTCAATCTAGTGGTGCAGCGGTTCTTTAACCCTTTGAGGACCAGGCCCAAAATGACCCAGTGGACCGCGCAAATTTTGATCTTAGTGTTTCCGTTTTTCCCTCCTCCCCTTCTAAGAGCTCCAGCACTTTCAGTTTTTTATCTACAGGCCATGTAAGGGCTTATTTGTTACAGGAATAGTTGTACTTTGTAATGGCGTCATTCATTTTACCATAACATGTATGATGGAATCCCAAATATATTATTTATGAAGATATAAATTGGTGAAATCGTAAAAAAGAATGCAATATGGTAACGTTTGGGGGGTTCCTGTGTCTACGTAATGCACTATATGGTAACAGCGACATGATACAATTATTCTATAGGTCAGTCTGAACACAACCATATGCAGGTTACACAGATTCTCTAATGTTATATATATTTTTTAAATGAAATCCTTTTTTTTGGCAATTAATTATAAATAAAATGGGACTATTGTGACGCTTATAACGTTTTTATTTTTTCACCTACGGGGCTGTATGGGGTGTCATTTTTTCCGCCATGATCTCTAGTTTTTATTAATACCATATGTGTGAAGATCGGACGTTTTGATCACTTTTTATTAATTTTTTTATATATATAATGTAACATAAAATCGGTAATCCGCTCACTTTTTTCCCTCTTTTCGTGTACGCCGTTTACCATTCGCAATGACGCTTGTTATATGTTAATAGATCGGACAATTACGCACGCTACGGTATATTATATGTTTATCTATTTATTTATTTTTATATGTTTTATTTATATAATGGGAAAGGGGGGTGATTTCAACTTTTATTGGGGGAGGGGTTTTGGGGTTGTGTGTTAGTGTTTTTAACTTTTTTTTTTTTACACATTTGAAGTCCCTTTGGGGGACTTGTACATACATTAGTCTGATTTCTACACTGATGAATGCTATGCCATAGGCATAGCATTGATCAGTGTTATCGGCGATCTGCTCATTGAGCCTGCCTGTGCAGGCTTAGAGTAGCAGATCGCCGATCGGACCGCATGGAGGCAGGTGAGAGACCTCCTGCAGTCCGTTTTACCGATCGGGACCCCCGCAGTCACACTGCGGGGGTCCCGATCGGTAAGTGACAGGGGACTCCCCCTGTCACTTACACTTAAACGCCGCGGTCGCGCCGCGGTCGCGCCGCGATCGCGGCGCTTAAGGGGTTAATGACACGCGGCAGCGCGATCGCTGCAGCGTGTCATTACCGGTGAGGTCCCGGCTGCTCACTGCAGCCGGCCCCCACCTGCTATGAAGCGCGCTCCGCTCCGGAGCACGCTTCATAGCGGGAGAAACACCCAGGGCGTACAGTTACGCCCTAGGTCGTCTGGGGACAGACTTCCATGGCGTAACTATACGCCCTGGGTCGTCTAGGGGTTAAAGCGTAATTGTCATTTTTTTTTTATTGCAGAAATCAGTAGTATAAGCGATTTTAAGAAACTTTGTAATAGGTTTTATCAGCCAAAAAAGCCTCCTTCTGTACTCAAGAAGCAATTTCCCAGCCCCCCCCCCCCCCCCTGACTTCTTATCTGTGCATTATCAGGCAAACACGTCTTCATTACAGAGAAGCCAGTGAAGACGGGTTCTGCTCTCTCCATTCTATCCTTATGGAGGGGGGAGGGGCCAAGGGAGATGAGGGAGCAGGAAGAGGTGACATTTCAGGTGTCAGAAAGGTCAGTGCTTATCTATGAACTTACTGAGAGAAGATTGCAGGGTGTTGTGCTGTGCAGGACTGCTCCGTGCTCAGTCACTCCTACCAGCCCCTCCCCTCTCCATAGCCACATAATGGAGACAGAAATCCTGCTTCTTCTGATGTGAGGGGGGAGGCTGGGAGATTGCTTTTTCAGTCCAGAAGGAAACTCTTTTAGTACATAAAACCTATTACATAGTTTCTTAAAATCGCTTGTACTATAGATATTTATTGTTTTCAGAAAAATGACCCTGAAATGACAGTTACGCTTTAAGACCTACCCCAATTTGACTGACTTGCTCACCAAGGTGCGGCACATCTGTGCGCATTTCCTCAAGTCAACCACGGATGCTGCCACCCTTACCAAAACCAGGAGTGGATTGAAAAACACAGAAAGGATCTGTTCACATAATGTTGTAATTGAGTGGATGGCCGCCATATAACAGTAAATAACTGCCACTATTTCAATACAACAGCCGTTGTTTTAAAATAACAGCAAATATTTGCCATTAAATGACGGCCATCCACTCAGTTACATAGCCTTTCTGTGTTTTCAATCCACTCCTTGTTTTGGTTACTATACAGCCTCAAATATACAGCCTCAAATATACGTAGTGTGAACATAGCCTGAGAGTGAATCAATATTAACAGGCCCTGGTGCAGAAGTTGAAAAAGTACTTCCCATCTGACACTACTAGCACCAGAGGACGTAGTTCTGTGGTCCAAAGGGCGGGGGAGAGGAGGGGTAGAGCAGTCAGCTTGTCAAGGGGCAGGGGAACACTCTTCAAGGCCTTTGACAGTTTCATGGCACCCCAGCAAGACTAGGTGAACCCTCCCCAGTCTAGACAGAGTAGGGGGGAGGCCTTAAGAAAGATGGTGAAGCAGTACCTTGCTGACCATAACAATGTCCTTCCCGATCACTCTGCTACATACAACTACTGGGTTGCAAAGCTGGATACGTGGCCCGAACTGGCACTTTATGTCTTGGAGGTGCTGGCCTGCCCTGCCGCTAGCGTGTTGTCAGAGCGGGTCTTCAGTGCAGCTGGTGCCATCACCACTGATAAGCGCACCAACTGACAGCTCTGACAGGCTGACATTTATAAAAATGAACAAAGCCTGTCATCACTGCCATGCTGTGTGTGGCATAATTTTTGGGAGGCTCACCTGCTACAGTTTCTATCTGGGTCACTCTGTCATCACCGCCATGCTGTATGTGGCATAATTATTTGAAGGCTCACCTGCTACTGCTTCTACCTTGGTCACTCTGTCTTCACCACCATGCTGTGTGTGGCATAATTTTTTGGAGGCTCACCTGCTACTACTTCTACCTTGGTCAATCTATCATCACTGCCATGCTGTGTCTGGCATAATTTTTGGGAGGCTCACTTGCTTCCTCACTTACTTTTATTGGTTCTCTGTGTCCTCACTGTCATGCTGTGTCAGGCCTAATTTTTGGGAGGCTCTCTTGCTACCTCACTCACTTTAATTGGTTCCCTGTGTCCTCACTACCATGCTGTATCATGATAAGTTTTTGGGTGGTTCATATGCTACCTCTGTTTTAATGGTTCACTGTGTTCTCACTGCCATGCTGTGTCAGGCAAAATTTTGGGTTGGTTCATATGCTACCTCTGTTTTAATGGATCACTGTGTTCTCACTGCCATGCTGTGTCAAGCTAAATTTTGGGGTGGTTCATATGCTATCTCTGTTTTAATATTCACTGTGTTCTCACTGCCATCCTGTGTCAGACTAAGTTTTTGGGTGGTTCATATGCTACCTATGTTTTAATGGTTCACTGTGTTCTGACTGCCATGCTGTGTCAGGCTAAATTTGTGGGGTGCTTCCTATGCTAACTCTGTTTTATTGGTTCTCTGTGTCCTCACCACTATGCTGTGTCAGGTAAAGTTTTTGGGTGGTTCATCATTTGCTACCTCTGTTTTATTGGTTAACGGTGTTCTCACTGCCATGCTGTGTCAGGCTGAGTTTTTAACCAGGCTGTTGACCAGCATTAGGCATAATGGTGCGATTAGGCAGCCTTAGAGTCATCCATGCATGCTGCCCCTGCTGTTTTCTGTCCATTTCCGTGCTGTTTTCATCATTTTCTGAGGTTGAGAGGTTTTCACACAACCTTCCCTCTACCGAACTTGGGTCCCCTGCAAAAATGCTTGAGTTTCCCATCGACTTCAATGGGGTTCGTTACTCGAAACGAGCACCTGAGTTTTGGGAGATATTCGTCTCGAATAACGGCACCTGAGCATTTTAGTACTCGCTCATCACTAATTCTAATCCTTCCAGGACTCTGTAGCTAATGTGACGTCACAAACAGCTCTGAGAGACTTACTTTGCAAGTGAAAAGTACCGGATAGCTGAGCAACGTCACCGGCCGGGACGTGCTCCGCCAGCAACAAGTGACTGTGGATCAATATCATACTCCTTGGACATTGGTACAACGAATTCAACTCCACACTGCATATTCAGATCTATTGGGACTAAGGCTGGGTTCACACACAGTATATTTCAGGCAGTATTTGGTCCTCATGTCAGGTCCTCATTGCAACCAAAACCCGGAGTGGATTGAAAACACAGAAAGGCTATGATCACATAATTTTTCAAATTGAGTGGATGGCCGTCATTTAATGGCAAATATTTGCTGTTGTTTTAAAACAACGGCTGTTGTATTGAAATAATGGCAGTTATTTACCGTTATATGGCGGCCATCCAGTATACTGGTGGTATACTGAGGGGCCCACATCAGGGGATTATTCACCAATATATACCAGTAACACCACACTGTATCATACTGGTGGTATACTGAGGGGCCCACATGAGGGGATTATATACCAGTATATACCAGTCACACCTCACTGTATTATACTGGTGGTATACTGAGGAGCCCACATGAGGGGATTATATACCAGTATATACTAGTCACACCTCACTGTATTATACTGGTGGTATACTGAGGGGCCCACATGAGGGGATTATATACCAGTATATACCAGTTGCGATGCCCTGACCCGTGGGGGTCACTTTGCAGTGCAGGTGTTGTGAGCGGGCAGGAACTGGGGCAGCTGCAGGGTATAGGGTTGTCACATTATAGGGCCTGAGGATGGCGCAACTGAGGGACCGGTCTGCAGATACTGCGGTATACTTGCTACTGGGCATGCGATTCTTCGCTGTACCTAGTCAGGGCACCAGTAAACGGACACCAATGCCAAGGTTCAGTAACAGCGGTGGTTACACTTTTATTGTAACTAAGGTAACTGGTAGCAACCGGGTATACAGCAGACTTGTAAAGACAGAGCTAAGGTGGTGCTGCATAGGCTGAGATGAAACGTGCCGGATGATGGGAGTAGTAGTGAGAGAGGAATAGAGAGGCTGGGTGGATTTAGAGTACTTGCGGTATTAATCTTGACTTGATGAGGAGATGAATAACAGGAACGACACCCAGATGAGAGGATACTTCAGGCACTTGAGCAGATGGACAGCCAGGAACTGTTACAGCAGAGCACCAGGTCCACTCTTCTGAAGGTGAGGAGGGCCACACAGGAACACCTCCGTCCTCTCTGAGGTAGAGAACGGAACTCACTAGCAAGGGGAAGTCACATGGTATCCCTGGCCAAAGCTCGACGGCCATTGGAGGAACCATGGTTACAGGGCATGGTCACGTGATCCTCAGCCTTTGCATACCACTGCACAGAGTTAAACACATATACAATATACATGAACCTGAGAGTAATAGGGACTACATAGTCACAGTTGCAGTGCAAATAGTTTCCAGAACAGGCATGGCTGTAGCAGCAAAAGTGAACTGACAGTGAGAAACAGACAGCGTGTTCTGGGACACTGCATACCTCCCTAGCAAGTTTGAGCCGACCTCGGTGAATCTCGAGGGGTAGCAAACATGAATAGACTGAACAATTAGACAACAGGACTGAATGATGATTGTGAGTGCTGAAGTGTGTGTTTCCCATGCTCAAGGCACAGGTGACAAAGTTAAACTAAGAAAAGAGAAAACCCTGGTGGCAGGACTTCACCTAGGGGTGCCTAACGTACTCTGGTTACAGGTAGTTAGTGCGTGAACCATCTGACATGGAAGCCAGGACAACTTAACTGCTGGCGGGTGACCCTCAATATTCCAGCCAGTTAGACAGTAGGTTTTCAATATAAAGTGTTACCCTACTGGAGAAGAGAACTGTGAAGACCTGTGTACTGCCTTGGGTGTCTGTGTGAAGTGTCTTGGACACCTGGAAGAAAAAGAATAAAATAACAAAAGCAAGCATACATCTGGGTACCCTCATACAAACCACTCAATCATACCACACAAGCACTCCATAGGCCAAACACATGAAAAGGTATCCAGGGTGCAATATGTACGAACAAATGTAAAGGTTAAGTATGAATATGTGTAGCAACTACAGTGTGGAGGGACAAGACAGAGGTGAACAGACACTGGAAACAAAAGGAAGGGAAATACAAAAGACAACAAATACTGCGAGGTGTGGAGGAGGATTGGCTCACATAACTCTGAAGACATCTGAAGAAAACTGGCTCAAATAATCTTTCCAGCTGTAGAAATAATACTGTAATGAGAAATACAAGACTTGTTAAGAAAAGACACTCCTGCAAAACTATACTTTCTCTGAGAGGTATATAAACTGACTTCTCTTACTCAGAGGAGGAGCTATCTGACTCTGACACAAAAATATAGATAGATACTGTTTGCTTTTCAAAAGAGGCGCTCTACTCTGAGGCTATCTCTGTGACCTTTTGCTTACTCAGAGGAGGAACATACACGAATAACCTTGATAATACTGGAATATGATACTAGAAATAAGTGCAATACTGACATAAGTGCAATAATAACCTTTTGACATCGCATAATCACATAATGAAAGTGCTTTAGGAAGAACTGGGTAAGTGTCTCTGTTAGGTAGAGTCTCTTTTAGGCAATTGAAACCATCGTCCATGTAAAAGGCTCTGGGACAGGCACTAGAGTACAGTTTTGTAATGGTAAGTGTCCATCAGCTCATGGCTGGTTAGTACAGGAAACTTGGTCAGGAGGACCAGGCATGAACCTTAAACGTTGCATAGCAAGAACTGGAACAGCAACAGTCAAATAACAAAAAAACTGTTTAAGTACTCTGGTCTCTGTCCTCTTCAACAGTGATCGGGGCAGGTACAAGTCGAGGATCACCCCCAGTGGCTGGTTGTGGAGGTGGAGCTGTTGGAGGCACAATTGGAAGAGGAGGGCCCACTGGAATGTGCACAGGGACCGCTGAATAGCCTATGGGCATGAGGAACAGTTCAACTTGGAACATTTCTTCCAGAGAGAGAGGTTTAGCTGGAGCCGCTGGGGGAGCCGGAGGCGTTGGTGCAGGTACCGGACACTGGGTTGTAAGGCCTTGTAGGTCCTCCTTAGTGCAACGCTTTATCCTATTCCGGTGCACCGTCTGTGGGGCTAGCCCTGGCTTTTTGACCTCATACACATCAGTCTCTGGGTAAGGGATAGAAGAGATGACATAGGGCTCAGGCTCCCAAAGGCTTTCAAGTTTGTGAAAGCGATGATATTTCTTTAGCCAAACTTTATCTCCCACTTGTAGTAGTGTGGCATTTGCCCTTTGGTTGTAGGCATCCTCTTGGTGCTGTTGAGCTTCCCCCATCCTCTTGTCAACAATTTCCCGGGCATCCTGGATTCTCCTCTGATGCTCCCGAACCCAGTCAGTTTCAGGTAGGGGGTTGAAGGCGTCAGGAGCTTGGACTCCAAGAGCACAGTCCTGAGGAAGTTGGCCTTGGCGCCCGAACATCAGGTAGAACGGGGAGTAGCCAGTGGAACAATGAGTGGTATTGTTATAGATCTCCACCAGTTCATCCAACAAGTGGGGCCACTCTACTCTCTTTGTCACTGAAGCCGTTCGGAGCATGTTGATAAAGACCTGGTTAACTTTTTCACATAGACCATTCCCTTGAGGATGATAGGCCATGGTACGGAGTTTCTTACACTCATGGTAGGCACACAGCTCCTGGAAAAGTTGCGACTCGAAGGCCGGACCCCGGTCCGTCAGCAGAGACTCTGGGCACCCATAGTGCTTTACATACTCCTTGTAAAAAGTGAGGGCGGTGGTTCTGGCGGTCATGTCTCTGACAGGTACCACGACTACCCACTTGGAGTAATGGTCGACCATGGTGAGGGCGTAGATATACCCGCATCTTGTAGGGGCCAGCTTCACATGGTCTAAGGCAACTAGCTGATTCGGCCGGTGGGAGGTGATTGGATGCAAAGGGGCCCTGACTTCTCTTCCCCCAGCCTTGGAGATATTACAGGCAGGGCACTCAGCGCACCAGTTCTCAATGTCAGCCCTCATCCCGATCCAATAGAACCGCTGTCGAATAGTTGCCTCGGTCTTGTGTACCCCGAAATGACCGGACCGGTCATGGTAGGCATCTAGCACCATCTTAGCGTCTTGCCAGGGAATTAGGATCTGATGGCACCTTTCCCCAGAGACCGGGTCGAGGAAGTTCCGCAGGATCAGCCCCTTCTGTAAGAAAAGCCTCTTCCTTTGCCTCCAGAGTCGCCTTAGTTCAACATCAGGATAGGGCCTCTCGATCCGCATGGGGACCCGACCAGTAGAGAGGTAGTCATAGATCTTCCCCAGGACACGGGACTCTTCCTGGACGGTCTGCCACCTGGCCAAGTCTTGCGGGGCCCTAGATGGAGGGGGAGGCGTTTCAGGCCTAGCTGCATCAATTGCACTCTGAGTGGTGAACCTTTGATAGAAGGGAGGCATTTCTACATCTTCCCAATCACTGTCCTCTGGGGCCTCTTCACCCTTGGGTAACCGGTACAGGAGGTCTGCATTGACGTTAGCTTTGCCACTGCGATGCTTGATTTCAAACTGGAAGTTGGCCAGTCGAGAAGCCCATCGCTGTTCCAGGGCACCCAGCCGAGCTGTGTTGAGATGCACCAACGTGTTGTTATCCGTATAGATAGTAACAGGGGTGGCAGCGAGGTAGTCCTTGAACTTTTCAGTGACGGCCCACACTAGGGCTAGTAACTTCAACTTGAAGGAGCTATAATTGTTGTCATTCTTTTCAGCGCCCCGCAGACTCCGGCTGGCATAAGCCACAACTTTCTCCTGGCCATCTTGAACCTGGGACAGCACAGCTCCCAGGCCTTGGAAGCTGGCGTCCGTGTAGAGCCGGAAAGGAAGGTTATAGTTTGGGTAGGCCAGGATAGGAGGCGTGGTCAACAGGCGTTTCAGGGTTTGAAAGGCAACCTCCTGCCGTTCGGACCACTCGACGGGGAGTCGTCGGTTGTAACTTTCTCGAGGACAACCCCGGAGTAACTCATTGAGGGGCTCGGCCACTTGTGCAAAGTGGGGAATGAAGCGGCGGTAATAGCCGGCAAATCCCAGAAAACTTCTCACCTCCTTGACGGTTTTAGGAGTATCCCTGTGTTCCACAGCCGAGATCATCTCTGGATCGGGTTGTATCCCCTCAGCACTCACAACATGCCCCAGATAGTTCACTTGGGGTTTGAGAAGGTGGCACTTGGAAGGTTTGATCTTCAGACCGTGATCGATTAGGACCTGGAACACTTCAGCCAGATGATGGATGTGATCTTCGTAGGTACGGGAATAAACAATCACATCACCTAGGTATAGCAGGACACTCTGGAAGTTAACGTTTCAAAGAAGTTTTATTGGAGAGATTTTACAGTACTTTTTCACATACATCAAGCAAGAAAGAAACAAAAGAAAAACAAAGCTCGGTGTGAGTACAAACAAAGGTGAAAACAATGACCAGTGCCAATCTGTAGATAACATATGATATTAATAGCGATCAAAATACTGAGTTGCCTCAAGAATAAAGATACAGTAAAACAAGAACTATTGCAAGAGCCGTGAAGTCACACCTAGTTCGTAGACAAGACACATAGACACAGACGAGGATGATGCAAATTATACTAACGATGTGGGGCGGGCCTGATGGTGACCAAGAGCAAGAGCGGGCCAATTCTCTGTCAGCTATAGTCATAAGTAAAATGAAGGTAGGGGTACAGCATCATGCAAATATAACCTATATACAAAGATCCCAGAACAAATACTAGGGGGTCAGGGCTACCCAGTCAAGCCATGGGGTAATACGTTAAATCCTATATGTTATGAACGTAGAGGATGATAATCATCACAGATTGTTGTTGGACTGAAAGTAGCTTAATAACGATGAGTGAGTGACTGTTAGAAAGTAGCAATAGTCTTACAATACGTTATAGGACTTTAAAATGTTAATCCTGTCCCACATGGAGATATAGTAGATGTAGATAAGTATAAAAAAATAGATGGAGAGAACAAATCCAAGTAGATAAAAGTCAGTGACCTGCAATGCACAGAAGTCATATGCTGCCCCTAACACATAAATCAGCATCACACACTCACAAATAAAGTAACCTAATACTAGACAATACAAACAAACAAAATACAAACATAGAAACTACACAAACACGCGCCGTATTTGGCGCCAACCCAGGTCGCTAACAGGTAGTTAGCTAAAGAGGGTGGAGGTGGAGGGCTCTAAGTCCAGCGAATGCCAAGGGGGATATCCGAGTATGCGGTGACAAACGCGTGATCCTGAGACAAATTCCTGTTCGGGAAAGTATACCAAGGTTGCAAAAGGTAGAGGTAGAGAACCAGTTCCCAGTAGTTGCTAGTAGCCAGTCGCGGGAGAGAGTTTACAGAGCCGGAATGTCAGTCATAATATTCCATGAGGAAAGCAGTTGTAGACCATCATCTAGGTTGCAAATCATTGACGGAGTAGCGCCTTTCATAACCATTAAACGGGCTGGGTATCTCCATGAGTATGAGATATTGTTGTCACGTAAGGCTTTAGTAATAGGAACCAGGCTCCTCCGCCAGCGAAGAGTAGCAGAGCACAAGTCCGAGTAAATTGCTATCATAGCGAAGCTTTCCGGAAGTTTGATTTTCTTTTTAAATGCCGCTAGCAGGGCAGTCTTAATGTGAAAATAATGCAGTCGCACCAATATGTCCCTGGGGGTGTTAATTGAGAGATGATGGGGTCTAGGAACTCTTCTGACCCAATCGATGTCAAGTTCTCTATGGCCGCAATCTGGAAGCGCCGCTTTTATAAAGCGTTGTACATAGTGGTGCAGCTCTGGAGCTGTGTTCGACTCTGAAACTTCTCTAATCTTGACGTTGTTACGTCTGGAGCGATCATCTAAAGTTGCAATAGTGATCTGCATCTGCCGAACTTTATCGTCCAACTCACATGCGAGGTCAGTGGTGGAGTTATGGGCTTCCACTATGTCCTGTACTTTTGCTCCAATGCGCTGTATATTTGCTTCAACTGTCCTCATAGAGGTTGTGAATATGCCCTCAAGTCGCTCAATGCCAGCTTGCATCGAGTATTGAAAGGCTATGAATAATGCTTTAAGAGAAGCATGTGTGAGAGGAGCATCTTCAGCAAATGAGAAATTGTCAAAGCAGTCCCAAACACCAGTGTTTGCTGGAAGAGAGGATCTCACATCTTCATGTTGCATATGCATCTGTTGTGCTTCCACTGTCTCGCTCTGTTTTGTATGCTCCGTGCCGGCAGTGCTCTGAGTCAGGGAGAGAGAAGAAGAAGAGGTGGCAGAACGGTGAGGGAGGTCCCACAAGATTTTAGTGGGTGTCGGGCGCTGATTCTGCTTAGTGCCCGCAGGACCCTCGCTCACCTCGTTCCTATGATCATCGGCCCATGGACTCTAACTTTCTTGGATGACATTAGAGTCTTTCATCTACTTGAGCAGTTTCTTGACCTGCTGATAGCTGGCAGGGGGAATTGGCCGATGCTTCTCCTTGATAGGCAAATGGTCTCCAGTATTTATTCGATGCTGGACCAGAGTGGTCTTCCCAAAATCAAGGGAGTGCTTGCTGAAGGCCTCGTGGTACCGCTTGGCAACTTTGAGGATGCCGTGGAGATATTCGAGGGGAGTGTTGGCGTCGCCAATGTGGAGTTCATGCCACCAAGGGACAGAGGCCCTGTTTGAGTCTCTTTGGGTACCACGGATAGACCTTTGATAGGCAATAGTCTCCTTACAGACAACGTCCTCAGGATCAAGTTGATACAGCTTTGCCACGGTAGTGAACTTAGGTAGGTCAGCGGCAGAGTCCCCAAGATTCACCAGGCGTACAGGGACCTGACCATTGGAGAAAGTCACCAGGCTCCTAGCAGCTCTGACGAGGGGTTGTCCCTCGATCTCAATAGCATGCAACAGAGCGGCATAGTCAGCATTGTCAAGGCCCGGGCGGACTCTGCACCAGATAAGAAACTCACTGTTAACCGGGATGGTGATCGGGCGAGCGTCCTTAGTGCGGACACTGCAGATTTCTCCTCGCTTATTGGCAAACCTCCGCTGAGCGGTGAGCGGTGAGCGTCTTGATTGTCTTCTGGACAGCTTGGCTGTATTGAGAGGAAGCATGAGACAGGGAGGCATGTAAAGCATCGAGTACTTCAGCAAACACATGGCGAATAACATTCATGCCTAACACAACAGTGCCGTCATCTCCCTGGGCCTCAGTGACAATGACACCCTGCCGAGGTAGTTCTCGGCTACCAATACAGATAGTCGGTTCCCAGTACCCTAGTTGCACAATATGCCGGCCATTGCTAGCAATAAGCTTTAAACGGTACTCCTCAACCGGGCTCAAGGCCTGTGGGTTCCAATGTTCCTCAAAAACATGTCGAGGTATCGTGGTAACCTGGGAACCAGTGTCTATGAGGGCCTCCAAGGGGACATTGTCTATCCAGAGAGTCACATGGGGGCATTGTGAGAGGAATTTGGAGAACCACTGTGCTTGCGGGCCTGGGGTTTGACTTCCTGGGTGTTGGCCCTCGGACCCAGGGGTAGCCCGTTTAACTGATAGCACTGGGATCGGTAGTGTCCATGCCGCCTGCAGTAGGGGCAAAAGGGCCGTTCAGGAGTTCTAAGTCTTTGTGGGCGAGGCCCATCAGGCTCCCCGTAGTCGGTGTAGAAGTCCTGAGGTTAAGGTGCAGCAGAGGCCCCTTGCAGCCCCCTAAGGGCTTGACAGAGAGAGTCAACCACCTGAGTGAGAAGGTCGGGGGCCACTGGTGGATTGGCACAGACCGGCTGTTGAGCAGCTTGTACAGCAGAAACAGGTGGGGGCCACAATTGAGCCTGGAGGTGAGAGGGTGGGTCCCACTGGATCTGGAGGAACCGGACCTGGGGTACAGCCAGCACAGGGAGTGTCGGTGCCAACCACCCTTAGAGCCAGAGTCTTAAAGTCCAGGAAAGGCATTGTAGGGTTTTGGGCGGCTAGCATCCGCAGTTGGCTCTGGATGAGTCTAGAATCCACCCCCTCTATGAAACGGTAAGTTATCATGCTCTCTACAGCCGAGGGGTCTATAGTGTCTACTTGCCTGAGGGCCCGATAGGCAGATTGGAGGGCTAGCGCATAGTCCCTCAGGGTCTCAACTGGCCTCTGACGCCGGTCATAGAACTTGAGGCGGACCTCCGTGGGTGACTGTACCTCAAATTCTTTGCTTAGTCGGACCAGGATCTGTTGGACGTCAGCTTTCTCAGAGGGGGGCCAGGACCGTACTTCATCAGCAGCGGGACCCTCGCGTTGTCCTAACAGTAACTGCACCTGCTGAGTGGGAGAGAGTGAGACAAGTTCAAGTGTGCAGGAGATTTTCTCCTTGAAAGCAGCTAGCATGTGGGGTTCCCCTTTATAGCTGGGGAGATTGGAGGGTCCGATGAAGAACGGCACGGCTGCTGTGACTATAGCAGCAGGGGCAGGGGCAGCAGCATGTGCTGCAGGCGGACTGCCTGACCCACTAGAGTCACTATCATGGCCAGTAGACATGATGATGGGATCCGGGGTGCTGCGCCTTTAAGGGAGCGGGACTGCGCTGGAGCGCCAGGCAGGTGGGCCGGATGATGAGAAGGTGCAGAGCTTTTAGGCAGCTGCCGGCGATGACAGTCTTGGAGCAGCAGGACCAGCAGACACAGCGGTGCAGTACGCCCGGGGTTGAGGAGATAGGGCGGAAGTCGGCTCCGGAGCGCGGCAATGGCAAAGTCTCTGGGGGGTAACAGTACAGTTCTGGGCACTGAAAGCTGGCACAACACAGTCTGTATCCTGTTAGTGATGCCAAAATTGCGATGCCCTCACCCGTGTGGGTCACTTCGCAGTGCAGGTGTTGTGAGCGGGCAGGAACTGGGGCAGCTGCAGGGTATAGGATTGTCACAGTATAGGGCCTGAGGATGGCACAGCTGAGGGACCGGTCTGCGGATTCTGCGGTAGAATTGCTACTGGGCATGCGATTCTTCGCTGTACCTAGTCAGGGTACCAGTAAACGGACACCAATGCCAGGGTTCAGTAACAGCGGTGGTTACACTTTTATTGTAACTGAGGTAACTGGTAGCAACAGTCCCTTCCGGATGCAACCGGGTATATAGCAGACTTGTAAAGACAGAGCTAAGGTGGTGCTGCATAGGCTGAGGTGAAACGTGCCGGATGATGGGAGTAGTAGTGACAGAGGAATAGAGAGGCTGGGTGGATTTAGAGTACTTGCGGTATTAATCTTGACTTAAGGTATTGCTGAGTCCCTTCGTCTATCCCCTATCGACCACTACCCCCCACTTAAACCCCTTACTCCACACACCCCCTCCCCCCTTTAACCCATTAAACTGAGGACACCTCTTTAACGTTGGAAAAATTGGCCATAACAGCCTCTTTATTAAAAGTGCTTCCAAAATTAACAAACATTAAATAAATAACAATAATAACAATAACATTCAGTTAACCCATTATGTCTAGGGAGGTCTGGCAGAGCACCCTGCAGCAGCACCAGTATTACTGGCTATCCCCCCAGCCGCACCGCGCCGACTCAGGGGCTGACAAATCTGTCACCTGGCACTGCACCACTTTCTTTCCACAATACACCACAACAAGCGGGGAGTATCATCCCTCTTATGGGTCCCCATCCGAATTACTACATTAACGTGCCCTGCAAGACCTCCCTACCGCAGGCTGTCATGACAAAGTAAAGCAACCAAAGCCCGCACCCGAACACCAAAAGCCTGTAATAGGGCGGGCGGGCGGGCGGGCTGAATCGGTTACGGCAAGAACTGTAGCTCCACCTCTTCCTCCTCTTCCTATAACACCGCGTCCGTTGGTAAGTGACTCACCTAGCAAATCCCCCACTTTTCACCTCAAACCCCTTACCCCCTCCCAACTGGCTTACACTTAACTCCTTACTGCCCCACTTAACCCCTTGAACTACACTCCCAGCTAACCTAGTCATGCTGGGCCTCCGCTAGGTCTGCGCCCCCGCTCCGTGCCCTTCCTGGAACTGTTACAGCAGAGCACCAGGTCCACTCTTCTGAAGGTGAAGAGGGCCACACAGGAACACCTCCATCCTCTCTGAGGTAGAGAACGGAACTCACTAGCAAGGGGAAGTCACATGGTATCCCTGGCCAAAGCTCGATGGCCATTGGAGGAACCATGGTTACAGGGCATGGTCATGTGATCCTCAGCCTTTGCATACCACTGCACAGAGTTAAACACATATACAATATACATGAACCTGAGAGTAATAGGGACTACATAGTCACAGTTGCAGTGCAAATAGTTTCCAGAACAGGCATGGCTGTAGCAGCAAAAGTGAACTGACAGTGAGAGACAGACAGCGTGTTCTGGGACACTGCACAGTCACACCTCACTGTATTATACTGGTGGTATACTGAGGGCCCACATGAGGGGATTATATACCAGTATATACCAGTCACACCTCACTGTATTATACTGGGGGTATACTGAGGGCCCACATGAGGGGATTATATACCAGTATATACCAGTCACACCTCACTGTATTATACTGGTGGTATACTGAGGGCCCACATGAGGGGATTATATACCAGTATATACCAGTCACACCACACTGTATTATACTGGTGTATACTGAGGGGCCACATGGGGGGATTATATACCAGTATATACCAGTCACACCTCACTGTATTATACTGGTGGCAGGGCCGCTTTAACCAGAGGGCACATGGTGCACGTGCACCGGGCCCACTGGTTAAAGGGGCCCACCCTGAGCAGGGTCCGCCTTTGCTCTGTGCAACCATTGCGGTCGCACAGGGCTCCGGCCACCAGCCTGCCAAGGGGGCGCCATCGGGATGGGTAAGTTACCCATCTATGGCGCCCCCTGCAGGGCCCCCCGCCTGTTGCTGCGCTCTGCACTGTAGCTATGAGCGCTCGTAACGAGCGCTGATAGGTGCAGGCGGCAGCAGCGGCACTGACAGGTCGGGAGCTATTGGCTCCCTCCCTGTCAGACATCCTTGTGGCCGCAGGCAGTGCTTTACCTGCGGTCACAAGAGGCCGCTTTCCCGCAGTGGTATCGGCGCTGAGTGACGTCACTCAGTGCCGACACCGCGAGAGGGGAGCGGCCTCTGCCTGCAGCCACAAGAGTGAAGTGATGAGAAGAGGAACGCGCGGACCCAGGTGAGTATGAAGTGTTTGTTTTTTTATTTGCTATAATGGGAGGGGGGAGCACAAAGGGGGGCTATATAACGGGGGGCAGCACACAGCGGGGGGCTATACTACTAGTGGTGCCTCAGGAGGGGCCTATATACTACTGGGGGGGAGCGCACACGGGGGTATACATAACTCGGGGAGGGCACAGTGGGGCTATATACTACTGGGGTGCATAGGGGGTATATATAATTTGGGGAGTGCACAGGGGGGCTATATACTACTGGGGGGTGCACAGTGGGGTATATATAACTGGGGGAGTGTACAGGGGATATATATAACTGGGGGAGCGCACAGGGGGTATATATATAACTGGGGGAGCGCACAGTGGGTATGTATATACAACGGGGAGCGCACAGGGGGTATATATATAACTGGGGGAGCGCACAGTGGGTATGTATATAAAACGGAGAGCGCACGGGGGTATATATAACTGGGGGAGTGCACAGGGGGGTATATATAACTGGGGGAGCGCACAGGGGGTATATATATAACTGGGGGAGCGCACAGTGGGTATATATATGTATATATAACTGGGGGAGCGCACAGGGGGTATATATATAACTGGGGGAGCGCACAGTGGGTATATATATGTATATATAACTGGGGGAGCGCACAGTGGGTATATATATATAACTGGGGGAGCGCACGGGGGGTATATATAACGGGGAGCGCACGGGGGGTATATATAACTGGGGGAGTGCACAGGGGGGTATATATAACAGGGAGCACAGAGGGGGGCTATATACTACTGGGGGGGTGCACAGGGGGGTATATATAACTGGGGGGGCGCACAGGGGGTATATATATAACTGGGGGAGCGCACAGGGGGGTATATATAACTGGGGGAGTGCAGAGGGGGGCTATACACAACTGGGGCGCACAGGGGATATATATACAACTGGGCGGTGTACGGGGGTATATATAACTGGGGGCGCACAGGGGGTATATATAACTGGTATATATAACGGGGAGCGCACATGGGGGCTATATACTACTCGGGGGTGCACAGGGGATATATATATATATATATAACTGGGGGATGCACATGGGTTATATATAACTGGGAAAGCGTACTGGGGGGAGCACAGGGGATATATATACTACTGGGGGGTGCACAGGGGGACTATATACTACTGGGGGGAGCACAGGGGATGTATATACTACTGGAGGGTGCACAGGGGGGTATATATACTACTGGGGAATGCACAGGGGGACTATATACTACTGGGGGAGCACAGGGGATATACATACTACTGTGGGTGCACAGGGGGAGTATATACTACTGGGGGAGCACAGGGGATATATATACTACTGGGGGCTGCATGGGGGGTATATATACTACTGGGGGATGCACGAGGGGTATATATAACTGGGGGAGCACAGAGGGGGCTATATACTACTGGGGGCAGCACCTAGTGGTCTATAGTACTGGGGGAAGCACACAAGGGGTCTATATACTAGGGTCAGCACAATGGGGTCTATATACTACTGGGGGGTGCACAGGGGGTATATATACTACTGGGAGCAGCACCTATTGATCTATAGTACTGGGGGCAGCACACAGGTGTCTATATACTACTGGGGGCAGCACACAGCTGTGGGGGAGCACAGAGGGGTGTAACTACTATATAGGGGTACATAGGGGGGTAACTACTGTATAGGGGTACATAGGGGGGTAACTACTGTATAGGGGTACAGGGGACCTTACTACTGTATGTGTTGGAGCCTAAAATGTTTCTCTTGCAGATTCTGGAGAGAAGATTCACAGCCAGGAGAAGACTTCATGGTGGCCCAGGCTGGATGGAGTGAAAGAAAAGGTGACAGACTCTGATCCGAGAAGACGCTCCCTGTGAGTAAATGGATGTAACTGTTATAGGGCTGTAGTGATAGTGGTCAAGGTGTGGCGGTATTATGTAATGGTATCATTGGTGATATCGTTATGAGGTAACTACCGTATGTATCGGGGCTCTTAATACAGTGTGGGGACATTTTCAGGGGATCATACTGTGTGTGGAGCTCCGATTCTGATAACGCTGGGTTGGGGGGGGGGGGGGGGGGCACTCTTGAGGCCTGTGCACTGGGCCCACCAATGTATTAAAACGGCCCTGACTGGTGGTATACTGAGGGCCCACATGAGGGGATTATATACCAGTATATACCAGTCACACCTCACTGTATTATACTGGTGGTATACTGAGGAGCCCACATGAGGGGATTATATACCAGTATATACCAGTCACACCTCACTGTATTATACTGGTGGTATACTGAGGGGCCACATGAGGGGATTATATACCAGTATATACCAGTCACACCTCACTGTATTATACTGGTGTATACTGAGGAGCCACATGAGGGATTATATACCAGTATATACCAGTCACACCTCACTGTATTATACTGGTGGTATACTGAGGGGATTATATACCAGTATATACCAGTCACACCTCACTGTATTATACTGGTGGTATACTGAGGAGCCCACATGAGGGGGATGATGCTCAAAGAGGTAAAGCCCCAGTCTGTCCCAGCTAAGCCCAGTCTGCCTCAGTCAGCCCCCAGTCTGCTCCAGTCACCCCCCCCCCCCACCAGTCTGCCCCAGTCAGCCCTCCCTCAGTCTGCTCCAGTCACCTCTCAGTCTGCTCCAGTCACCCCTCAGTCTGTCCCAGCTACCCCCTATCTCCTCCAGTAACCTCCCAGTCTGCTCCAGTCATCCCCAGTCTGCCCCAGCTACCCCCAGTATTCCCCCAGTCTTCTCCTGTCACCCCCAGTCTGCACCATCTACCCCCAGTCACCCCTCCCCGTCTGCTCCAGTCTCCCCAGCCTCCCACAGTCTGCTCCAGTCTCCCCAGCCTCCCCCAGTCTGCTCCAGCTACCCCCAGTCTTACCCAGTCACCCCCAGTCTGCCCCAGCTACCCCTAGTCACCCCCAGTCTGCTCCAGTCACCCCCAGTCTTCTCTAGTCACACTCAGTCTGTTCCAGCTACCCCCAGTCACCCCCAGTCTGCTCCAGTCACCCCCAGTTTTCTCCAGTCACACTCAGTCTGTTCCAGCTACCCCCAGTCTGCTCCAGTCACCCCAGTCTTCTCCAGTCACACTCAGTCTGTTCCAGCTACCCCAGTCTACTCCTGTCACCTCCAGTCTGCCCTAGCTACCCCCAGTCTGCCCCAGCTACCCCCAGTCTGCTCCAGTCACCTTCAGTCTGCTCCAGTCATCTTCAGTCTGCTCCCGTCACCCCCAGTCTGCTCCCGTCACCCCCAGTCTGCTCCCGTCACCTCCAGTCTGCCCTAGCTACCCCCAGTCTGCCCCAGCTACCCCCAGTCTGCTCCAGTCATCCTCAGTCTGCTCCCGTCACCCCCAGTCTGCTCCCGTCACCTCCAGTCTGCCCTAGCTACCCCCAGTCTGCTCCAGTCATCCTCAGTCTGCTCCAGTCATCTTCAGTCTGCTCCCGTCACCTCCAGTCTGCCCTAGCTACCCCCAGTCTGCTCCAGTCATCCTCAGTCTGCTCCAGTCATCTTCAGTCTGCTCCCGTCACCTCCAGTCTGCCCTAGCTACCCCCAGTCTGCTCCAGTCATCCTCAGTCTGCTCCAGTCATCCTCAGTCTGCTCCCGTCACCCCCAGTCTGCTCCCGTCACCTCCAGTCTGCCCCAGCTACCCCCAGTCTGCTCCAGTCATCCTCAGTCTGCTCCAGTCATCTTCAGTCTGCTCCCGTCACCCCCAGTCTGCTCCCGTCACCCCCAGTCTGCTCCCGTCACCCCCAGTCTGCCCCAGCTACCCCCAGTCTGCTCCAGTCATCCTCAGTCTGCTCCAGTCATCCTCAGTCTGCTCCCGTCACCCCCAGTCTGCTCCCGTCACCCCCAGTCTGCTCCCGTCACCCCCAGTCTGCCCCAGCTACCAAGTTTTCAAGGTTAAATGGGGCCACATGACTCCTAGCTACACCCCTGCCTCTCATCTGTTCCTGGACTACTACTACTACTACTACTACTACTACTACACCCTTTATCAATTCCTGTCATACTACTACACCCCTTATCTATTCATTTACTACTACCACTACTACTACTACTACACCCCTCATCCTTTTGTGTTGTTGTGACTATAAAGTTCTAACTGGAAAATTTTGAAAAAAAAAAAACCCACTGGTGACGACACACCCCGTTAACCGCACCCACGATAGGCCACACCCACTGAGACCACACCCACAATAAGACACACCCCTTGTTAACGTTAAAGTATCCCTAGAAAAAATTTCAAATGTTGGCAACTATGGATGTATGGTATGATATTACTCTCCAGTATAATGGACGACTCAGGCCTCGGCTTCAGTATTTTTGCTATATAGTGATGGGCTGGTGTGTGATGGATGATATTATATATAATGGACGGCTCAGGGATCGGCTCCAGGATTTCTCCTATATAGTGATGGGCTGGTGTGTGATGGATGATATTATATATAATGGACGGCTCAGGCCTCGGCTTCAGGCTTTCTCCTATATAGTGATGGGCTGGTGTGTGATGTATGATATTATATATAATGGACGGCTCAGGCCTCGGCTTCAGTATTTTTGCTATATAGTGATGGGCTGGTGTGTGATGGATGATATTATATATAATGGACGGCTCAGGCCTCGGCTTCAGGCTTTCTCCTATATAGTGATGGGCTGGTGTGTGATGGATGATATTATATATAATGGACGGCTCAGGCCTCGGCTTCAGGCTTTCTCCTATATAGTGATGGGCTGGTGTGTGATGTATGATATTATATATAATGGACGGCTCAGGCCTCGGCTTTAGGCTTTCTCCTATATAGTGATGGGCTGGTGTGTGATGTATGATATTATATATAATGGACGGCTCAGGCCTCGGCTTCAGGCTTTCTCCTATATAGTGATGGGCTGGTGTGTGATGTATGATATTATATATAATGGACGGCTCAGGCCTCGGCTTCAGTATTTTTGCTATATAGTGATGGGCTGGTGTGTGATGGATGATATTATATATAATGGACGGCTCAGGCCTCGGCTTCAGGCTTTCTCCTATATAGTGATGGGCTGGTGTGTGATATATGATATTATATATAATGGACGGCTCAGGCCTCGGCTTCAGGCTTTCTCCTATATAGTGATGGGCTGGTGTGTAATGGATGATATTATATATAATGGACGGCTCAGGCCTCGGCTTCAGGCTTTCTCCTATATAGTGATGGGCTGGTGTGTAATGGATGATATTATATATAATGGACGGCTCAGGCCTTTGGCTTCAGGCTTTCTCCTATATAGTGATGGGCTGGTGTGTAATGGATGATATTATATATAATGGACGGCTCAGGCCTTTGGCTTCAGGCTTTCTCCTATATAGTGATGAGCTGGTGTGTGATGTATGATATTATATATAATGGACGGCTCAGGCTTTCTCCTATATAGTGATGGGCTGGTGTGTGATGTATGATATTATATATAATGGACGGCTCAGGCCTTTGGCTTCAGGCTTTCTCCTATATAGTGATGGGCTGGTGTGTAATGGATGATATTATATATAATGGACGGCTTAGGCCTCAGCTTCAGGCTTTCTCCTATATAGTGATGAGCTGGTGTGTGATGTATGATATTATATATAATGGACGGCTCAGGCCTTTGGCTTCAGGCTTTCTCCTATATAGTGATGGGCTGGTGTGTAATGGATGATATTATATATAATGGACGGCTTAGGCCTCAGCTTCAGGCTTTCTCCTATATAGTGATGGGCTGGTGTGTGATGGATGATATATATAATGGACGGCTCAGGCCTCGGCTTTAGGCTTTCTCCTATATTAGTAAATATAAAATCTCCATTCCGCCATTTCTTTCATGTTACAGACGGGATAAGAGAAAATCCAACCTGTAATTCCCAGCAGAGAGAAGAGAAAGTCTGTGAGGTGTAAATAGGCAGAAGTTTCTCTGTGTTCTCTGGTGTGCGGCGTCTCCCCTGGGATTACAGCTCTGAATGGGCAGAAAGTTTCTGTGATCTGTAAATAAGTAGAAGTTTGTGGTTGTTGCGTAGAGTAGTTATTACAGCCCAATATGGCGGCTCCCCTGTGATTACAGCTCTGAATGATCGGCATACGGCGGGGGAATTCTACACGGCGGCATTGTGAGCGCTGAGGAGGGGGCCGCACCTGTCACCTCCATCAGTGTTACTTTCTATAACCCATTCATTGTCCGTCCTGTGTAATTATCTATCCAGGTAACTGAGTCCGGGATGGATTACAGATTTATCCATGTAGTGAGGAGTGCGGGCGGGGGAGCGGAGCGCGACAGCTGTGACCGCCGCTCTCATCTGGTTATACAGAGAATACAGTGTCATGTCTAATACAATGTATAATAACATATACTCATAGGTCTGGACACTGCAGGATATAATATACACGTAGACCGGACACTGCAGGATATAATATACACACAGACCGGACACTGCAGGATATAACATACATATAGACAGGACACTACAGGATATAATATATACATAGTCCGGACACTACAGGATATAATATACACATAGACCGGACACTACAGGATATAATATACACATAGACCGGACACTACAATATATAATATACACATAGACCGGACACTACAGGGTATAATATACACATAGACCGGACACTACAGGATATAATATACACATAGACCGGACACTACAGGATATAATATACACATAGACCGGACACTACAGGATATAATATACACATAGACCGGACACTTCAGGATATAATATACACATAGACCGGACACTACAGGATATAATATACACATAGACCGGACACTACAGGATATAATATACCCATAGACTGTACACTACAGGATATAATATACACATAGACCTGACACTACAGTATATAAAACACTGTATAATACACACATAGACCGGACACTAAAGGATATAATACACTGTATAATAAACACATGTGTGGTACCCACCACGGGTGTTACCAGTATGTTACACCCTTCGCAAAAGTCTGTACTTCAAGGACCTGTGGTGATAAAGTAGTACCTAAGTTTTGCCACTTGTCACTATTGCATGCAACTGTACTTAGGTTTTGCACAGCTGAAGGTATCCAAAGGGTTATTGTTTATTGTGATCTGTGCATCAATGAGGACCTTCTCTTCTTCTCTACCTATCCCTGTAATCCTTTCTTTTCTATGCTTTCTTCTCCACCACTCACAGGGGGTTTTTACCCCACCTGTAGGAAGTTGTCACATGGGGAGAGGAAGAATACAGCCACACTTAGTGGAGAGTTTTAGTCTGGTCATTGAGCAGAGAGGACGCAAAACAAGTTGGTCCCTGCTGTGGTCCAGCTGGGCCCTGGCTTTGCTTTAGTCTTAGTCAGGTTCCCGTACAGAGCAGACGCACATGGGAGACACCAGTTTCTTGATAGCAGCACTTCCACACACTATGCAGTGTTAAGCTACTCAAAGGAGAGGATAAGTCAGAGAAATCCCAACCCAAGCCGAGAATAAGTCTTAGGCTATGTTCACACTACGTAAGTTTCCGGCCGTAGCATGTTCCATGAATAAGCGGCCGGAGACTTACATAGTTTGCGTATAATGGAAAGTATACGAAGTACGGCTGCACAGTTCACACTACGTACGAACTTACGCCCGGATCGTATGCGGCGGCGTAAAAAATGAACCAGACCATTGTTTGCGGACCAAAATGCCGTAACTTACGCCCGTAGCGTAACATGCGGTCCCGTACGTAGTGGTGATTTCTTCATTTTTGCAGCTTTTTGTGCCGATCCAAAAGGTTCTGTGGGGTGTCCGGGGCTAGGAGAAGATTTCCCAGTAAAATACCGCTGTCAGATCGCTACGTAGGTTGGGTTCAGTGGACCTCGACATGGACCTCCCTTTATGGTGATACAAATTCTTTTATGGTTAGCCATATATGGCTGAATTTACACTCTGCCACTCTTGATTAGTATATCTTAGGATATAGGCTCACACATCATGGTTTGTATATTTCACAATTGATTTTTGACCTAGCAGCCTGTTCCATAATACCATTTTGTGGGAGGGGGGGGGGGAGGTCATTACAATTGCTCATGTCGGGGTATCTTTGGGTCTGTGTTCATCTTGCACAGTCCCTTATGTGTTGTGTGTGTTTTAACCCCTTCGTGCTGCAGCGAGTTTGGGCCTTAATGACCAGGCAAATTTTTCAAAATCTGACCTGTCTCACTTTATGCGCTTATAGCTCAGTGATGCTTTAACGTATGCTAGCGATTCTGAGATAGTTTTTTCGTCACATATGGCACTTTATGTAAGTGGCAAAATTTGGTCACTACTTTGTGTGTTTTTTGTGAAAAACATCAAAATATCATGAAAAATTAAAAAATTTGCATTTTAGGAACTTTGAAATTCTCTGCTTATAAAAAAAGAACATCGTAGCACATAAATTAGTTACTAAGTCACATTACCAATATGTCTTCTTTATTCTGGCATAATTTGTAAGTAAAACATATTTTACTTTTTTAGGGTGTTATAGGGCTTAGAAATTTATCAGCAAATTATCACATTTTCGTGAAAGTTTCCAAAACTGATTTTTTTAGGGACCAGTTCTTTTTTTAAATGGATTTAGAAGTCTGGTATCCTGAAAACCCCCATAAGTGACCCCATTTTGGAAACTACACACTTTAAAGAATTAATCTAGGGGTATAATGATCATTTTAACCCTACAGGGGCTGGAGGAAAGTATTCACAATTAGGCAGTAAAAAAATGGAAAATTAAAATTTTCCAATAATATATACGTTTAGATTAAAGTTTCTCATTTTCAAAAGGAACATGAGAGAAAAAGAACCCCAAAATTTGTAACGCAGGTTCTCTTGAGTACAACGGTACCCCATATGTGGGCGTAAACCACTGTATGGGCACACAGCCGGGCTCAGAAGGAAGGGAGCGCCAATTAGCTTTTCCAATGCAGATTTTGCTGAAGAAGTTTCTGAGCGCCAGGTGCGTTTGCAGTGCCCCTGTAGTGTCAGCAGAGAGAAAACCCCCCATAAGTCACCCCATTTTGGAAAGTGCACCCCTCAAAGAATTCATCTTGGTGTGTGGTGACCATTTTGACCCCACAGGTATTACAGGAAAGTATTCAAAAGAAGACAGTAAAAATGAAAAACCCGAATTCTTCCAATAATATGTTCGTTTAGTTTGAAATTTCTCAATTTCACGAGGAACAAGAGGAAAAACGTACCCCAAAATTTGAAACGCAGGTTCTCCTGAGTACAATGGTACCCCATATGTGGGCATAAACCACTGTATGGGCACACAGCGGGGCTCAGAGGGGAAGGAGAGCCAATTAGCTTTTTCAATGCAGATTTTGCTGCAGAAGTTTCCGAGCGCCAGGTGCGTTTGTAGTGCCCCTGTAGTGCCAGCGGAGTAAAATCTCGCCATAAGTCACCCCACTTTGGAAAGTACACGCCTCAAAGAATTCATTTTGGGGTGTGGTGAGCATTTTGACCCCACAGGTATTAGAGGAAAGTATTCAAAAGTAGACAGTAAAAATGAAAAACTCGAATTTTTCCAATAATATGTTCCTTTAGTTTGAAATGTCTCAATTTCACGAGGAACAAGAGAAAAAAAGTACCCCAATATATGTAACGCAGGTTCTTTTGAGTAGAACAGTACCCCATATGTGGGCATAAACCACTGCATGGGCACACAGCCGGGCTCAGAAGGGAAGGAGCGCCAATTAGCATTTTCAGTGCAGATTTTTCTGAAGAAGTTTCTGAGCGCCAGGTGCGTTTGCAGAGCCCCTGTAGTGTCAGCAGAATAGATTCCCCCCAAACGTCACCCCATTTTGGAAAGTGCACCCCTCAAAGAATTCATCTTGGGGTGTGGTGATCATTTTTACCCCACAGGTATTAGAGGAAAGTATTCAAAATTGGCCAGTAAAAATGAAAAACTCGAATTTTTCCAATAATATGTTGGTTTAGTTTGAAATTTCTCAATTTGACGAGGAACAGGAGAGAAAACGTACCCCAAAATCTGTAACGCAGGAGAGTAAAACGGTACCTCATATGTGGGCATAAACCACTGTATGGGCACACAGCAGGGCTCATAAGGGAAGGAGTACCAATTTACTGGAGCAAAACCGCAGCTAGTAATGGTTATTAGAATAGCGCAGTTACTAAAATAAAATAAAAAAAATGAGATTACAGGTAATGTGGGGTGTTTACGGACAGTCTGGGGTGGTTATGGGCAACCTGAGGTAGTTACAGGTAATCTGGGGTGGTTACGGACAACATGGGGTGGTCACGGGCAACCTGGGGTGGTTACGGCAACCTGGGGTGGTTACAGGCAACGTGGGGTGGTTACGGGCAACGTGTAGTGGTTATGGGCAACGTGTGGTGGTTACGGGCAACCTGCAGTTCTTACAGACAATCTGGGGTGGTTACGGGCAACATGGGGTGGTTACGGGCAATGTGGGGTGGTTACGGATAAACTAAAGTGCTTATAGGTAATCTCGGGTGGGTACCTGTAATCTGGCATGGTTACCGCAATCTGGAGGGGGTCATTGGCAATTTGGGGTGGTCAGAGGCAACGTGCGGTGGTCAGAGGCAACGTGCGGTGGTCAGAGGCAACGTGTGGTGGTCAGAGGTGACGTGGCATGGTCAGAGGCGACGTGCGGTGGTTACGGCAACCTGGGGTGGTTACAGGCAACGTGGGGTGGTTACGGGCAATGTGGGGTGGTTACGGATAAACTGAAGTTCTTATAGGCAATCTGGGGTGGGTACCTGTAATCTGGCATGGGCACCGCAATCTGGAGGGGGTCATTGGCAATTTGGGGTGGTCAGAGGCGCCGTGGCGTGGTCAGAGGCGACGTGTGGTGGTCAGAGGCGACGTGGCATGGTCAGAGGAAACGTGGCGTGGTCAGAGGCATCGTGGCGTGGTCAGAGGCAACGTGCGGTGGTTACGTGCAATCTGGGGGGTTACGGGGAACCTGGGGGGGGTATGTGCAACCTGGAAGGGTTACAGACAATCTGGGATTGTTACTGATAAACTGAAGTGCTTATAGGTAATCTGGGGTGGGTACATGTAATTTGGGGTGGTTACGGGCAATCTGGAGGGGGTCATTGGCAATTTGGGGTGGTTACGGGCAACGTGCGGTGGTTACGGGCAACGTGCGGTGGTTACGGCCAACGTGCGGTGGTTACGGCCAACGTGCGGTTGTTATGGACAACGTGCAGTGGTTACAGGCAATCTGGGGGGGGTTAGGGGTAATTTGGGAGTAAACTGCAATTATTACTATAATAAAAAGTGTGTGTTTTATTTTTTTGTATGTTTGTCACTTTTTGTACTTTACACATTCATTTTCACTGTATTACTATGATTACTGTGATATTTTCTATCACAGTAATCATAGTTCAGTGACAGAGACCAAATTGGTCTCTGTCACTCTAAATTTTCAGAGTTGGCTGGTTGTGGAGCGCATGCGCACTTCATAACCAGCCAGGACGTCGAGGAAAAAGGAGCTCCAGGATCAGGTAACGTATATGGGGTAGGGGGGGCGACTTGGGGGTGGGGGGACATCACTTTTTATCCCCTGTCACCAATCATTCATGGTGACAGGGGATAAAAAGTGCCGGGATGCACGTGGCACAAGCGATCAGCGGTATATAGTATATACCGCTGATCGCTTGTACCGGGACCCCACAGGGGGGTCCCCGATCACTGCCCCATGCTCTCCGCTACCTCCGGTGGAGGAGAGCATGGGGTTTTCTTTCATTTTAACTTTTCCATCGCTGTGAACAGACATTAGTCTGTTCACAGCGATGGAAATGATGGAAATGATGGCCGCCGGGGGAGGGGGGGTTAGTTATCGGGGCACTAGGGGGGTCTGATCTGGGGTCTGATATACACTTATTTCATCTCCCCCCGCCGTAGATTCACGGCGGGGGGAGATGAAAGGCGGCGGCGGCACCGGTAATCCCCTTTACCGATGGCCGCCGCTATAACGTTAATAGCGGCGATCGTCGGTAAGGGGGGGGCCGGGACGGACCCCACACACTGGCCCAACCCCTCAGCTACCTCCGGTAGCTGGGGGGATGGGCTGGGGGCCGTCCCGGCCCCGCAGCCTTATTCTCTGCCATCGCCGTAAAAAGCTGATGGCAGCAGAATAAGGACCCTTAGTGACCGCCGTAAAAAGCCGTATCGGCGGTCACTAAGGGGTTAAATGATTTTAATGTGTTTGTTCGGCACCTGTTGCTCTATTTATCAATAAAGATTTCTATATTTCTTATACGTAATTTTTTGGATATAGTCTGTTTACTCTGGATGTGCTACCCTCTTCAGTTTATGGCATTCTTTTTCTTGTTTGTGTTGTATATGTTTTCATGCCATATTGGGTAGAGCACCCTCTGTTATTAAAAAGGTAGTGCCTTGTCCTTCTGGTGTAAGTAGATTGCTACGTAGGGCGCTCGGGAAGCGTAAGAAGACTTTGGGCGTAAGTTCGAGGTCCGTACGCAGCCAGCCGCAAGTAGCGTAAATCTCCGGCCGGAGTTTACCGCGTATATGTCCGGCCAAAAAATATGGCCGGACATATACGCAGTGTGAACATAGCCTAAAGGTGCAAGACGGTATCCAGAAAACTTTGGACACTCTGCTCAACTCAGGTAACAAGGTCTGGGGCTTGTGTCACCCTCATAGGATGGGTCACCAGACACTTTCAAGTCTTCACTTTCAAGTTCCAGCAGAGCACACTTCTACCCTGGGTTGGGACTAGTGATCAGTGAGTACTAAAATGCTCGGGTGCTCGTTACTCAAAACGAATATCTCACGATACTTGAGTGCTCGTTTTAAGTAACGAACCCCATTGAAGTCAATGGGAGACTCGAGCATTTTTGCAGGTGACTCAAGTTTTGCAGGAGACTCAAGGGAAGGTCGTGTGAAAACCTGTCAACCTCAGAAATTGATGGAAACACAACGGAAATGGACAGAAAACAGCAGGGGCAGCATGTATGCATGCCTCTGAGGCTGCCTAATGGCACTATTATGCCTAACTCTGTGAAACAGCCTGGTTAAAACAGAGGTAGGCATATGGACCACCCAAAAACTCAGCCTGACACAGCATGGCAGTGAGAACACAGAGAACCATTAAAATAGAGGTAGCATATCATGAACCAGCCAAAAATTCAGCTTGACACAGCATGGCATTGAGGACAGAGTGAACAAGGTAGAAAAGGTAGCTATACAAAGAAACACCTCCTCTCTGCGCAGGTCCAAAGAAGGTACAATATCAGGAAAAAAATAGTTTAATAAAAATTCCCATAAAATTGGCTAAAAAGCGACACAACGCATTTCTAATTATTTTTTTCCTGATATTGTACCTTCTTTGGACCTGCGCCCCGCAACTCCCCTACACGGAGAGGAGGTGTTTCTTTGTATCGCATATGATCCTGTTTGGATCTATTTCGGGAGAGGCTGCGGTTCTGATACAAGCTATTCTGAGTGTTGTGCCTCCCTTTGCACAACCCACACAGGTGAGAGCTTCTAATATTGTGCTCGCACCTATTCTACCATCTGACCTGTGCTACGGAGCGCTGTTCTATCTCTTTGTTCGAAGCGGTAGCTAGTCAGCCTTCCAAAAATTATACCAGACTTAGCATGGCAGTCAGCACACAGAGAACCATTAAAAGTGAGTGAGGAAGCCAGTGAGCCTCCCAAAAATTAGGCCAGACACAGCATGGCATTGAGCACACAGAGAACCATTAAAATTGAGTGAGGAAGCAAGTGAGTCTCCCCAAAATTAGGCTAGACGCTGCATGGCATTGAGCACACAGAGAACCATTAAAAGTGAGTGAGCAAGCAAGTGAGCCCACCCAAAAATTGTCCAGGGGCTGGGATATTTAGTGTACACAAACCCGGGTGCTGACAGATAACTGGCTAGGCCATCTGTCAGTCACCATCAAGGGTACACCTAATGCCTCTCGACCGGGGGTGGTGAGGCTCTGGCCACGGCTAGACAAAAAAAAAAAAAAAAAGTTGGGGTAACATTCCCTGCATCACGTGACTCCCCACTTTTCCCCCCACCGCTGTTTCGACTTAGAATTTGACTGTAGCAGTTGGGGTAACATTCCCCGCATAATGTGACTACCCACTTCTCCCCCCACCACCGTTTCGATTTTCAATTTGACTGTAGCAGTTGGGGTAACAATCCCTGCATAATGTGACTCCCCACTTCTCCCCGCCACCACCACCACCACTGTTTCAATTTGACTGTAGCAGTTGGGGTAACATTCCCTGCATAATGTGACTCCCCACTTCTCCCCCCACCACCGTTTCAATTTTCAATTTGACTGTAGCAGTTGGGGTGACATTCCCTGCATAATGTGACTCACCACCTCTCCCCACACCGCTGTTTTGATTTCGAATTTGACTTTGATCTTTGAGGATCTGGCAATTGTCTCATGCAAAGGGATGATCACTTGAGGTCCTGCCTTACTAATTATGTGCTGCCCAACAACTAGAATTGTCATTTGTTTCTTTAGGTTGAGCAGGGTCTGATTTTTTTTTTCCTCTTTTGTTTTGTTATCATTTTACGCCAGCAGACAGACACAGGTCTGTATACAGAATTAGCGGTGGCTGCTGAAGTTGGATAAAGCCCTAAGGGTATGTGGAAAACATGGATATAGTCATTGGCTGTATCCATGTTTTCCAGACAACCTTAGAGCTTTATCCAAGTTCAGCAGCCCCAGCTAATCAAATGCCGATCGTTCGGGTTCGGATGGACTCGAACCCGAACCCGGTTCGCTTATCTCTAGTCATCTCCCCTTTCTGTGGGTGGTGGTACTGATAGTCCGGGTGGGTCACAACTCCACTCCGGACCACTGTGATAAGTACCCAAGGGGCCCCCTCACAGTCCGGCAGGTCACCGACCACAGGGGAAAGGGTATAGCTCGCCACTCAAAAATAAAAGCAGGTGTGCCTCCATCACCTGGCACTGACGTCATGACACTTTACCATCTTGCGGCACTTTTTAGCCATCTCAGGGGTAGCAGGTAGGGATGGTCCGAACCTGCCGAGGTTCGGGTTCGTACGAACCTGAACTCTCGGCAATGATTCCCGCTTTCTGCCCGCTCCGTGGAGAGGGTGGATACAGCCGGAGGACCGCCTGGAAAACTGGGATACAGCCTATGGCTATGGCTGTATCCCAGTTTTCCAGGCGGTCCACCGGCTGTATCCACCCTCTCCACGGAGCGGGCAGACAGCGGGAATCATTGCCGAGAGTTCAGGTTCGTACGAACCCGAACCTCGGCAGGTTCGGACCATCGCTAGTGGCAGGGTATTATGTCTGGGGTGCCAAGGGATTGTCTTTGGGGTGGCAAGGTGCCATCTCTGGGATGCCAGGGTAACATCTTTTTATTTAATTTATTTTTTATTTTTTTTTTGTTAACCCCCTCCGCCGCCCCGGCGCTGACGTCCACTCCGTGCCCGGGCGGTTTGGGGGGGGGGGTGTCAGGGGAGCGATGGGTCAGCCGGGGGATCAGGCAGGTACAGAGGCAGGCTGGAAAGGTCTCCCCCATGCAGGACCGGAGCGAGCTTCCGGTACAGACAGGCCGGAAGCTCACAGTGCAGCCCCGCAATGCCCAAACTTCTCTCCTGTTTGGCAGCAGCGTGATGACATCACACGCACGCTGCTGAGCAGGGTAGAAGTTCAGGCATCGCGGGGATGCACTGTGAGCATCCGGCCTGTCTGTACCGGAAGCTCACGCCGGCCCTGCATGGGGGAGAACTTTCCAGCCTGCCTCTGTACCTGCCGTTCTGCTGATCCCTCGGCTGGTCCCCCTGCCAGCCGGCTGATCCCCCGGCCCCCCGGCTGGGCCCCTGCCACCCGGCTGATCCCTCGGCCCCCCGACCGCTCCCTCTTCCCCCCTGCTTGTCACCTCAGCTGCCTCCACCCATTCTCTCCCCCTGCCTTCCCAGCTTACCCCGATCTTCTCCCCCCAGCCCCCCGATCTTCTGCCCCTGCAACCCCAACTGCCCTCCCATCTTCTCCCCCTGCAACCCCAGTTGCCCCCCATCCTCTCCCCCTGCAACCCCAGCTGCCCTCCCATCTTCTCCCCCTGCAACCCCAGCTGCCCTCCCATCTTCTCCCCCTGCAACCCCAGCTGCCCACCCATCTTCTCCCCCTGCAACCCCAGTTGCCCCCCCATCTTCTCCCCCTGCAACCCCAGCTGCCCACCATCTTCTCCCATTGCCACCCCATCTTCTCTCCCTGCCACCCCAGCTGCCCTCCCATCTTCTCTCAATGCCACCCCAGCTGCCCTCGCCTCTTCTCCCCCTGTCACCCCAGCTTCTCCCCCTCCCCCTGCCACCCCAGCTGCCCTCCCATCTTCTCCCCCTGCCACCCCTAGCTGCTCCCCCTCCCTTGTGTCCCCCAGCTTTTCCTGCTCCCCCTGTCACCCCAGCTGCTCCCCTTGTTTCCCAGTTTCTCCCTCTCCCCTGGTCGCCCCAGCTGCTCTCCCTGCCCCCCAGCTTCTCCCCCTCCCCCTGTTGCCCCAGCTGCTCCCCGTCACCCCAGCTGCTATCCCTGCCTCCCTTCCACAGTCACCCCCAGCTGCCTCCCTTCCCCATACACCCCCAGCTGCCTGCCTGCAGATGAGTTGTGGTCGGAGAAGTCTTCATGATTGCTGCGCCAGATGGAGAAGAATGAGCGACGGCAATAGGAGAAGACTTCACCTGTGAGTCATTAGTAACTGCACTGTAATCACTTCTATAGTGTGCAGAGCCTGTGCAACATTGGGGTCTTAATGGGTCAGTTTATTGTTTGCGGTAGGGTACTGACACAGCCCCGCAGTCACTACAGTACACTAGCGCAAACTTTTAAACTAGGACCCAACTACAAGAACTGCAGGCACTACAACTCCCAGCATATCCTGAAGGCTGCAGACTGTCAGTACATGCTGGGAGTTGTAGTGCCTGCAACAGTTGTAGTTGGGTCTTAGGTGCATTATACACTGGATGCTTTGTGGGAGATCAGAATACATAGATCTGTGGGGGCTCAGTGTAGGGAAGTGACCCCAGAACATCACTAATAGGGGATAGAACAAAAACATCTCCCCCTATTAGTGATGTTCTGGGGTCACTTTCCTACACTGAGCCCCCACAGATCTATGTATTCTGATCTCCCACAAAGCACCCAGTGTATAGGACCCAACTACAACAGCTGCAGGCACTACAACTCCCAGAATGTACTGATAGTCTGCAGCCCTCAGGATATGCTGGGAGTTGTAGTGCCTGCAGCTGTTGTAGTTGGGTCCTAGGTGGATTATACACTGGATGCTTTGTGGCATATAAGAATACATAGATCTGTGGGGGCTCAATGCAGGGAAGTGACCCCAGAACATCACTAATAGGGGATAGGGGGAGATGTTTTTGTTCTATCCCCTATTAGTGATGTTCTGGGATCACTTACCTGCACTGAGCCCCCACAGATCTATGTATTCTGATCTCCCACAAAGAATCCAGTGTATAATGCACCTAGGACCCAACTACAACAGCTGCAGGCACTACAACTCCCAGCATGTACTGACAGTCTGCAGCCCTCAGGATATGCTGGGAGTTGTAGTACAGCAGTACAATCCTCTCATAACTGTAGACAGATTTATTGCTGGAACGTCAGGGCTGATGCTTGTCACCCACAGACTGCAGCCACCAGGACACTCTGCACACAGTGATTTATTCAGAGACTACAACTCCCAGCATACCCTGAGAGCTGTATAAATGGAGGGGGTCCTGAGAGTTTTAGTTCAACTGAAAATGTTATTCACAAGGGATTTGTCACAGATACAGATGAATCCAGGAAAGGAGCAGGGTCAGCATATCGCATTTCACTGGTTCTATACTGGTGGGCCCCAGGTACCCCAGTCTGACACTGGATAGAAGCGGTCCCCAAATTAGGTCCCCGGCCTCCTTCCTTCCTCCATCACATCTGTTTGATGAGAAGAGCGGGCATCAAGCAAAGCTCAGTAGTACTGAGTGCCGGCCTGCCTGCTGTGCCAGGGTATACACCATGCATATAACCTGTCAGTGCCGAGGGGAAGGGGGGGGGGAGGGCGCCTCAGCATGCAAAGTGCCTAGGGCAGCATGAACTCTAAATACAGGCCTGGTGGCAGGGTATTATCTTTGGGGTGGCAGGGTATCATCTCTGGGTTGGCTGGGTTCCCGGAGCCAAAATGTGAACAGCGCCATACCTGCCTCCTGTCCCAGATGTATTACACGCAAAAGACAGAGACCTAGATAGGGTGTTTGAAATACTTCTGGATAATCTCTGCATAGCGCAGGTAGACAGTAGAATACTGTAGACTTGGCCAATCACTATTGTGCACAGGTATACCTGAGAACAGGGTCGGACTGGGCCACTGGGGAGCCGGGGGATCCCCCGGTGGGCCCCGGCCCCACCCCCACCCCCTCCTCCCTCTTGCAGGGCCCTTCCCCTAAGCCAGAGAGGGCCTCCCGTTTGGAAGCTGCCTAGTATCAGGAGCTCCCATACTGCTGGGTGAGTTCAGCACCGCATCAGGGCCCGTTCTCTCTGTAATCATGGGCCCTCCCCTCCCCCCTGCTCACCTGACTCCCTTACATCAGCTTCCGGCCTCAGCGCTGCCCTCTTCCTGCCTGTCACAAGATGCCGGGAGCAGCAGCAGCAGCAGGGCCCCTCTGTCCCCCCTCCCCTCTGCAATCACGTGACTCTCCTGTTGCTATGTGTGCAGTCGGTGCACAGGAGATGGGGAGAGGCTGCAGGCTGCCCGGCCTGGCTGGGAGAAGAGAAGATGGAGACAAGAAGACTGAAGCCTCCTGCCCTGCTGAACATGTAAGTGTGTGTATATACTTGTCTATCTGTCATCCGTGTGTGTCTGTACATGTGTCATGTGTTTATGCATGTGAGTGATATATATATGTGTGTTTTCTATCATGTATATAGTGTATATATTATGTAATGTAGTTCTATAGATGGTTTATATGTGTAATCTGCATGCTTTTGTATCTGTGTATCCATGTTGGTGAATTTGTGTGTGTGTTAGTATGATTAGATGTATATATGTAAGATGTGTTGTGTCTGCATGTTTGTGTATGGCTGCAGTATGTCTATTTGTGTATATATGTATACAGTGTGTATGGCTGCAGTATGTCTATTTGTGTATATATGTATACCGTGTGTATGTCTGCAGTATGTCTATTTGAGTATATATGTATACAGTGTGTATGTCTGTAGTATGTCTATTTGTGTATATATGTATACAGTGTGTATGTCTGCAGTATGTCTATTTGTGTATATATGTATACAGTATGTATGTCTGCAGTATGTCTATTTGTGTATATATGTATACTGTATGTATGGCTGCAGTATGTCTGTGTATATATGTATACAGTGTGTATGGCTGCAGTATGTCTGTGTATATATGTATACAGTGTGTATGTCTGCAGTATGTCTATTTGTGTATATATGTATACAGTGTGTATGTCTGCAGTATGTCTATTTGTGTATATATGTATACAGTGTGTATGGCTGCAGTATGTCTATTTGTGTATATATGTATACCGTGTGTATGTCTGCAGTATGTCTATTTGAGTATATATGTATACAGTGTGTATGTCTGTAGTATGTCTATTTGTGTATATATGTATACAGTGTGTATGTCTGCAGTATGTCTATTTGTGTATATATGTATACAGTATGTATGTCTGCAGTATGTCTATTTGTGTATATATGTATACTGTATGTATGGCTGCAGTATGTCTGTGTATATATGTATACAGTGTGTATGGCTGCAGTATGTCTGTGTATATATGTATACAGTGTGTATGTCTGCAGTATGTCTATTTGTGTATATATGTATACAGTGTGTATGTCTGTAGTATGTCTATTTGAGTATATATGTATACAGTGTGTATGTCTGCAGTATGTCTATTTGTGTATATATGTATACTGTATGTATGTCTGCAGTATGTCTATTTGTGTATATATGTATACAGTGTGTATGTCTGCAGTATGTCTATTTGTGTATATATGTATACTGTATGTATGTCTGCAGTATGTCTATTTGAGTATATATGTATACAGTGTGTATGTCTGCAGTATGTCTATTTGTGTATATATGTATACAGTGTGTATGTCTGCAGTATGACTATTTGTGTATATATGTATACTGTATGTATGTGATGAGAAGTTCACACTTTGGAGGTCCAGTTGTGCCGGAGATCCGTGAGGCTCGGGCTCTAATCAGCTGAGGATTCTCACATCAAAGATGATAGGTGTTGTAGTAGCTATAACAGTAAGACTAATCAATGGATGACGGGTTTCATCAAATGAGATCATCAGATCTATTGAGGATTCCCTTAGAAACACATTATCCATTGATTTGTCTTACTCCTACGTCTACTACAACTCCTATCATCTGTGATTTGAGAATCCTGACTCAGCTGATCAGCGCCCAAGCCTCACGGATCTCCTGCACCAACTGGGACCTCCAGAGTGTGAACTTCTTCTCAACTATTGTACCGACTCAGGAATAAAGATATAAGCAGCAGACACAGACACAAGTAGGATTATGCCCCCCTCACCAGACTGCACCCCCTCCGGAGCAGCAGTATCAGTGATAGGTAGGATTATGCCCCCCTCACCAGACTGCACCCCCTCCGGAGCAGCAGTATCAGTGATAGGTAGGATTATGCCCCCCTCATCTGACTGCACCCCCTCCGGAGCAGCAGTATCAGTGATAGGTAGGATTATGCACCCCTCATCTGACTGCACCCCCTCCGGAGCAGCAGTATCAGTGATAGGTAGGATTATGCACCCCTCATCTGACTGCACCCCCTCCGGAGCAGCAGTATCAGTGATAGGTAGGATTATGCACCCCTCATCTGACTGCACCCCCTCCGGAGCAGTAGTATCAGTGATAGGTAGGATAATACCCCCTCACCAGACTGCACCCCCTCCGGAGCAGCAGCAGTAGTATCAGTGATAGGTAGGATTATGCCCCCCCTCACCAGACTGCACCCCCTCCGGAGCAGTAGTATCAGTGATAGGTAGGATTATACCCCCCTCACCAGACTACACCCCCTCCGGAGCAGTAGCAGCAGTATCAGTGATAGGCAGGCTTATGCCCCCCCCTCATCTGACTGCACCCCCTCCGGAGCAGCAGTATCAGTGATAGGTAGGATTATACCCCCCTCACCAGACTGCACCCCCTCTGGAGCAGCAGCAGTATTAGTGATAGGTAGGATAATGTCCCCCTCACCAGACTGCACCCCCTCCGGAGCAGTAGTATCAGTGATAGGTAGGATTATACCCCCCTCACCAGACTACACCCCCTCCGGAGCAGTAGTATCAGTGATAGGTAGGATAATACCCCCTCACCAGACTGCACCCCCTCCGGAGCAGCAGTATCAGTGACAGGTAGGATAATACCCCCTCACCAGACTACACCCCCTCCGGAGCAGCAGCAGCAGTATCAGTGATAGGTAGGCTTATGCCCCCCCCTCATCTGACTGCACCCCCTCCGGAGCAGCAGTATCAGTGACAAGTAGGATAATACCCCCTCACCAGACTGCACCTCCTCCGGAGCAGTAGTATCAGTGATAGGTAGGATTATGCCCCCCCTCATCTGACTGCACCCCCTCCGGAGCAGCAGTATCAGTGACAGGTAGGATAATACCCCCTCACCAGACTGCACCCCCTCCGGAGCAGCAGTATCAGTGATAGGTAGGATAATACCCCCTCACCAGACTGCACCCCCTCCGGAGCAGTAGTATCAGTGATAGGTAGGATTATGCCCCCCTCACCAGACTGCACCCCCTCTGGAGCAGCAGCAGTAGTATCAGTGATAGGTAGGATAATACCCCCTCACCAGACTGCACCCCCTCCGGAGCAGCAGTATCAGTGATAGGTAGGATTATGCCCCCCTCACCAGACTGCACCCCCTCCGGGGCAGCAGCAGTAATATCAGTGATAGGTAGGATTATGCCCCCCTCACCAGACTGCACCCCCTCCGGAGCAGCAGTATCAGTGATAGGTAGGATTATGCCCCCCTCATCTGACTGCACCCCCTCCGGAGCAGCAGCAGCAGTGATAGGTAGGATTATGCCCCCTCACCAGACTGCACCCCCTCCGGAGCAGTAGTATCAGTGATAGGTAGGATAATACCCCCCTCACCAGACTGCACCCCCTCCGGAGCAGCAGTATCAGTGATAGGTAGGATAATACCCCCTCACCAGACTGCACCCCCTCTGGAGCAGCAGCAGTATCAGTGATAGGTAGGATTATGCCCCCCCTCACCAGACTGCACCCCCTCCGGAGCAGTAGTATCAGTGATAGGTAGGATTATGCCCCCCTCACCAGACTGCACCCCCTCCGGAGCAGTAGTATCAGTGATAGGTAGGATAATACCCCCCTCACCAGACTGCACCCCCTCCGGAGCAGCAGTATCAGTGATAGGTAGGATAATACCCCCTCACCAGACTGCACCCCCTCCGGAGCAGTAGTATCAGTGATAGGTAGGATTATGCCCCCCTCACCAGACTACACCCCTCCGGAGCAGTAGTATCAGTGATAGGTAGGATAATACCCCCCTCACCAGACTGCACCCCCTCCGGAGCAGCAGTATCAGTGATAGGTAGGATAATACCCCCTCACCAGACTACACCCCCTCCGGAGCAGCAGCAGCAGTATCAGTGATAGGTAGGATAATACCCCCTCACCAGACTACACCCCCTCCGGAGCAGCAGCAGCAGTATCAGTGATAGGTAGGATAATACCCCCCCACCAGACTGCACCCCCTCCGGAGCAGCAGTATCAGTATCAGCACTAAAGTAGTAATAATTCTTGTGATTTTATTCACACCCTCTAGCGCGTTTCGTTTTAGCTCTGAGGAAGGCAAAACATTGCACAAGAGGGAGTGAATAAAGTCACAAGATTTTTTACTACTTTGGTGCTGTCTTTGCTGCTGAATTATTGTACCAAGTCTCCTGGTTCTGTTGAAAGGGCTGCAAGCGGCATCAAGGTGTACAAACCACCGCTAAAGTGACTGGCGGTGTTGGGCTTGTAGCATGACCGCCCAAGGTGAGCAGCAAGTTTAGCCACTTACACACATTTGTTCTGCAGTAATAAGCTATGTGCGCCGCATGGTGTTCTCTCTCTTCTACTAGTAGATGTATAAAATGGCAGATTACATTTTAAAGCCATGTTCACACGCTGACCACTGATGTGCCTTTCATGATGGTCCTTTAAAGTCTTATTCTAGCCCAACACCTTATGGTGAGGCTAGAATAACCCGTCATGGGTCTCCTCTGCTGGAGATTCTAATAGAGGAGCAGACTAGATGGTCATTTTTTCCTTCATCTTCTGAGGCTGTGTTCACACATGACATTTTTTATGTGTTTTTACAGCAATATTGTTGGAATTTCATTAAAGTTTCTACATAAATGGTGCAGTTTTACCACAACTGCATAAATCAGTAACAACTGTATAAGTGACTGGCAGTGCACTAGCGTTGCTGGTCACATACACAGCTCTATGCAAAGTCGCTGTACTAACGTGAAAGGTTTGGCGCTGATTATGTCTTTATATGTTGGGTGGGCCCCAAGAATCAGTTTGCCTGGTGGGCCAAGGTACCCCAGTCCGACACTGCCTGAGAATACTTTAAGACTGGACTTGTGGTGCTGACAGTGGACTGCCTGCAGGGTAGGGAGAGAGATGAGCAATATCCAGACACTCAGGAACTCAGCTGTGGGGGCTTAGTGAACAGTACCAACATCCACGGGTATAAAAATCCACCTAATGCTGTCTGTGGGTACAGAATGACACAGATCCACAGATCTCTGCAAGTATAGGTCAGTACTGTTTGTGTAAATGCTCTCAGACTGAAGCTGTAGTTTGCTACTCCCACCACCAGGTATTACTGTGTCTTGTGTGGTGTCCCACTAAGGGTGTTACTATTATACAGACCCTTCGTAAAAGTCTGTACTTTTTGTGGTCTTACTGCAGCTAAAGCGTTACTAGAGATGACCACTAGATGTCGCTGTATTGTATAACTGAAGTATGGAAGCTGAATGGCTGAAGTGTCTCAAAGGGTTATTCTGTTTATGTGTACCAGATTCTGTGAACCAATAGGATCTTTACTTTCTTCTATCCTATCACTTCTTCCCTTTCTGCACTTCTGTTGCACTCTTTTCACCCAACCACAGCGCTCCTTACAAGCTGGTTAGAAAGCTAGTCCCTTGGGTGAGGGAGGAGTCTAGAGAGTCTTAGTTGAGATTCTGTTGAGAAAGGATGCAGCTCGGATAGCTCTCCACAGTGGTTCTACCTGGGCCCTAGCCCTCTGCCAAGTCCCCCCTAACAAGTCGCAGTCTTAGTCAGTACCCCGCATGGGTAGGACGTAGAGCAGTGCCCTCTTACAAACTTCTTTCTTTTATAGCAGTGCTTCTCAATTCCAGTCCTCGGGCCTCACCAACAGGTCATGTTTTGAGGATATCCCATACAATAAACACCTGTGATAATACCTGATTCACTGAGTATAATTATATCACGTGTGAAATACTAAGGAAATCCTCAAAACATAACCTGTTGGTGAGGCCTGAGGACTGGAATTAAGAAGCTCTGTTTTATAGGGTACAGTCTTGTTAGAACAAGACCTGCTCATCCCAGGTAACAAGGTCTATGGCCTGTGTCACCTATTAGTACGGTTAAGCCAAAGCTAGTGGGCATCAGATGGTGTGAAGACTATAGGAAAGTCAATACACAGGCACAGGTTGTCTTCTTCTTCTTCTAAAAGTATTCTTCTATATACTTCAACATCTTGACAGAGCACATTACTACTTGGGTGAGACTCTCACGGCACCCTCCTCTCTACTACGCTACCTCAGTACAACATCTGGTGGTTCTATGTTCAAGTATTTATTGGAACTTTATCAAGTGTATATCCGAGCTCCTCTGTATTACCTGTTGCACATTTGCCAATAGTAAATCAAGTCAACGTTATCCACGGAGTCTGTGACCATTCACTACCACCTGCACAGCATATATACCGCAACCTTGGGACATCTCCCCTTTCTGTGGGTGGTGGGTCCTACTATTCAGGAGGCTCATTACACCGCTCTGGCCACCTGTGACTGCATCATCCGTGACTACACTATCCCAAAGGACCCGGTAACAACCCGGCAGGACACCGACCACAGGGGAAAAGGGTACAACCGGCCTTACACCTTAAAAGCAGGCGTGCCATCACACCTGTGTGCCCATCTGGCACTGGCGTCACATGACAAAACCTTAAGGTCCGGCTGTATCTCAGCCATCCACCACAGGAGTGGCGTCACACTTTCATCTAGGAAGCGACCGGCCGTCCCACCGCTGTAACACGATTCGGGGGCTCACCACATCCTTTCTAGTTATCAGGGATAGAAGAGCATAGCCACCCAGTATGGCTAGAGTTTCCGTTTGTCCCGGCCTACAAAAACCTCACCGCGTGACTCACTAGCTGGACATGGCTAATGTGGAGGTGCTTGAAGAAAATAGGAAGTAGTCTCTCAGTTGTAGTTCCACAAATGGATCCTGGCCTCCAGACCAGGCCCTGGAAATGTACTGCAGTAGAATCTTTCTTGGTTCTTTTTCTCTCTTACAACAATCTGCCCTAAACTGGCGCTACCACAGCATAAATTTCCTCAGGGAGCTATGTGATTGGGCAGGAAGGAAGGTTATGAAGTGTGTCTGTGATAGGACCCAAGAGTAGAGGAGATATAAGTGTGAGGCGCCAAGCTCAGGGATTGGCTGTCATTTAAGCATCAGTGGCATACAGTAGAAAATACACGAGGAAACACATGTTTACAGTGACTTCATTACTTCTCCCTTCAGCTTCCAATTGTAGTATATGTGTCTTTGAGGTGACCACTCTTCTTCCAATACTTAGCTTTTTGTAGCCTACCAGCTGGAGTGCTGTATTGCTTCCACATACTGATCATCTTTAGCGAATGTCCTGTGACCATGATTCACCAATGTCGGCCCACCCCAGTAGTGAATACCATGCATACATCACCACCAGCAACGTGAAGTGCATAAAGCCTATCCAGATACTTTCTATCGTTACACAGCAACTAAAAGGGGACTGTGACCAATTTCCAAGTATCTACCCTGTAACCTGTCATTTTGCAGTCCTGGACTGTATTGCCTGGATTTTGCACATTGTATTTCAGTAAAGTGGCCATTGAACCTGGTCTGTCTCTTCTCCATACACCATCACACTTACACCCCAAGACAAGTGTACCCAGGGATCACGGCCTTAGTATATTGTGCAGATGTAGTGCCCCAGCACAAGGTGCGGCACTAAGGTTCCTATGCACCTGTGTAAAGTTTTCTCTCAGGTTCACAGAGTGGGAGAAGGTCTAAGTGTATTTTATGTTCCCTTACGTCCACAGCAGCACAATTGGGGTTAATTGCCCCTGTGAGCTTAGGCAGGACAAAAAGAATGTTTAATAGTAAAAATAATAGTTTAATAAACATAATAGATCTGGCCCCTCCTCCTTTAGGTATAAGAGGAGGCCAGCCCCCCACTACTGTGAGTTTATTTTTGTCCTGAGTATAGGCAGGACGTGTGTCTCCCTCCCTCTCCACCCTTTACCTTTTTTTTCCTTGTGTCCTGCGGCCTAGGACGCTGGTTCGGCGGTGGAACGCGGGTGCGTTCCAGGTGCCGCGTTACCGGCAGTGGCACGTCTTTCGTCACTTCCAGGCCTGGCCGGTGTCCGGATTCAGCGTCCGGAGCTCAGCGAGCTCCGGTTCGTCTGAAGGCAGGATTAACCAGGTATTCTGTGTGGAGCGATTGCGGCTCCCTCCTGGCCAGGTGCAGGATCAACCAGGTATTACAGAGAGCAGGGAGGAGGGGGCGGGGCGGACTTTTGGCACCAGGTTTTTTCATTTAAAAGTATCTCAGAGACGCCACAGTCTTGCTGTCTCTGCTTAGAGCCAGCTACTGTGTCTCTGTGAGCAGCTCAGCTTTTTCCAGCAGCTTTGGATGAATCAGGACGCAAAGCACCTGCTAAAAAGCATCACCTCTCCAGTCAGGCATTGTGGTGTGTATACCTGAGATCTTGTCCAGAAGTATATCAGTATATATACTAAGTGCAAGTGTGTTTTGCAGATATCCCCCTTCCAGATGACTCTGAATTTACCACCTGTCTAGCCTGCAGACCTAGAATCCAGGATAAGGAGGAACCTTCCATCCAGGACGTTGTCATCTGGGTCAGTGATTTGGTGAAATCCTCTGTGGATGGCCTCAGAAGCTCCCTCACTCAGACAAGGTAGTGTGGTATCTGCTGAGGTAGGATCCTCCTCTCTTATGATTATACTCATACCCTCTTTTTCCTAGGAAGAGACCCAGGAGAGAGGATGAGGCTTCTTCTTCTTTAACTGAAGAAGGCTACAGGATACTGGATGAAGTGTATTCCTCTGACTCTGCCACTGAGAAGAGAAAGAAGGAAAAATTTCTCTTTAACCCTGACAGGATCTCTAAGGGTGGTATTACACGGGCCGAGCAGGGCCCGATAATACCTGTAAACGAGCAGCGATCTGCTAGATTGTTGCTCGTTTACTGGACCTATTACACGGCCCGATAATCGTTTGACAAGAGCTGCAAGGACATCGTTACCGATGCCCTTGCAGCCCTTGCTAAACTGGCATACATTACCCATCCACGTTCCAGGGCTGCTCCTGCGTCAGCTTCTCCCGGGGGTCCCGCGCGCTCTCTAGCGTCACAGCAGCCTGTCAGCTGGTAGGCCGCTCAGCCAATCACAGGCCGGGACCGCCGCGGCCTGTGATTGGCTGAGCGGCCTATCAGCTGATAGGCCTCTGTGACGCTAGAGCGCGCGCGGGACGCAGGGAGAAGCGGACGGCAGGAGCAGCCCTGGAACGTGGATGGGTAATGTATATCGTTAGTCGCCGGCCACGCACCGCTATTACACGCAGCGGTGCGCGGTCGGCGCCCGATGAAAATAGGTTCTAACCTATATCAACGATCAGCCGATGATCGTTGTCATCGGCTGATCGTTGCATTTATTACACGGAGCGATAATCGGCCGAATCGGGCCAATTCGGCCGATTATCGTTCCGTGTAATACCACCCTAAGTTGGTCAAGTATGTCCAGACGGCCAACCAGCCTGAGGAGACCTCTTCAGGTGAAACCAGAGCTTTCAGGATGGATGATTTTATTTCAGATCTCATGAAATCCGAATGAAAGAAGCCAGATAAGGCCCCAGCCATAGGGAAGAGATTTTGGTCTCTTTTTCCTATTAAGGAGGAACAATCTAGTTCCTGGATTGAGCCACCTAAGGTGGATGTTGCCATATCCAAAATTTCAAAGAATATTTTGGTTCCGGGTGACGGTTCAATCTTAAGAGACCCCATGGACCACCGTATAGAGGCAACTCTGAGGAGGGCTTATACCACAGCAGCTGGACAAAGCGCTATTGCCAAAGCCAACCACGAAGTCTCCATAGCCCTTAGGAAATGGCTGCAGAAGATCCAAGAAGACTCCTTTAAGGAGGTGAGTCTCGCCATGCAGTATATCGCGGACTCAGCCACTCATCAGGCTAGGTTGGCAGCCAGATCCATCGCCTTGTCCACTGCTGCTAGGAGAGCCTTGTGGCTCCGTCCATGGTCAGCTGATAACCCGTCCAAATTGAATTTGTGCAATCTTCAGTACACTCCGGGCAAGCTTTTTGGCTCGGAGTTAGATTCCCTTATGGAAGAGCTTTCGGACCGCAAGGGCAGGTCTTTGCCTAGCACTAAGAAAAACTCCTTTCGTAGATATCGGGACAGGTCTCCTCCCAGAGACAGACAGTAAAGATACAGGGGAAGAGGTAGAGGATATGGAGGTTCCAGGAGAGGAGGTTCTTCCAAAGGGAACAGATCTTCCCCTAAGAAGAAGGCAGACTTCTGACGCCAGCCTTCCTGTCGGAGGTCGCCTCTCCCAGTTCCTTCCAGCCTGGGAGAGATGGACCAGGGACTCCTGGGTCCTGAATATAATAAAAAGAGGATATGCCCTATCCTTAGAGCCACTGCCACCAGAAAGGTTCGTGATTTTATTGCGTCTTTCTCAAGAAAAACAAGAAATATTGGAGACTTCCATCTTAGATCTCATAAAGATCTCTGCTCTAGAACCGGTACTGACAGACGAAAGAGGCCAGGGAGTATACTCCCCAGTATTCCTTGTCCCGAAACCTTCAGGCAAGCATAGACTGATTATAGACCTCCGGTTTCTCAACCGCTATATTCCGAAAAACAAGTTCCGGATGGAAACCATAAAATCAGTGAAGACGGTCTTGAGCAGAGGAGATTTTCTTGCTTCTTTAGATCTAAAGGACGCGTACTTTCACATACCGATCTTTCAGAGTCACAGGAGGTTCCTACGCATAGCAGTCCATGTAGGAAGACACATACTGCATCTCCAATTCAAGGTCCTCCTTCATCAGCACCGTTCGTGTTTACGAAGGTGGTAGCGGTGCTAAGATTGCAGGGCATAATGGTCATCCCATACTTAGACGACTGGCTATTGATAGCCAGATCCAGGGACCTACTCAGTCAGTTGGATCTTCTTTCCGACCTAGGCTGGCTGGTGAATTGGGAGAAATCAGACTTGACTCCCTCTACCCAGAAAACTTACCTGGGGTTTGTCATAGACACCCAGGACATGAAACTGTTCCTCACTCCAGAGAGGAAGGCCAGGATTCTAGAAAGATAAGGAGAAGCTTTCTGAGAGTTCCTCGCCAGGTCTCTCCGAGGACCCTGATGAAATACCTAGGACTCCTAACGTCTATAGCAGAGGCCGTGCCTTGGGCATTGTTTCATATGAGAGCCCTCCAAACAGAGGTACTTCAGCGTTGGAACAGGTCATCATCGGACCTGGACAGGATGATAAGACTCCCCCTATCCATAAGACAATCCCTACGTTGGTGGGCAAGGATAAGAGACGGAGCAAATATAGAAGAACCAAACTGGATAGTCCTCACCACAGACACTTCCGGGATCGGTTGGGGAACTCATCTAGCTCAGCAGACAGTCCAGGGGAAGTGGTCATCATCAGAAAGAACCCTCTCTTCCAACGAGCGTTAAGGGCCATATTCAAGGCACTGAAACATTTCTCGCCTCTGCTTCAGGGTCAAGCGGTCAAGGTAAGAACAGACAACATTGCCTCTGTATATTACCTGAGAAAATAAGGTGGCACCCGGTCCAGACCTCTCCTCTACGAAGTAGGGAAGATCCAATGATGGGCAGAAGTAAATCTTTCCAACCTTACAGCCGTCCATATCAAGGGCTCCCGGAATGTCCTGGCAGATACACTGAATGGTCTCTGAACCCTGCGATATTCGATCAGATTGTCGCCAAGTGGAGACAACCAGAAATAGATCTCATGGCAACACGCCAGAACGCGAAGCTTCTGAAATTTTGCTCACTTTATCAGGAAGACGACCCGGAAACAGTGGATGCGATGTCCATCAGATGGAACTTCAGCCTGGCATATATTTTCCCGCCGGTACCCATGATTCCGAAGTTCCTACTCAAGATCAAGCAGGACAGTGCCTCAGTGATCGCAATAATTCCGTTCTGGCCGAAGAGATCGTGTTTCTCCCTGCTCATGTCTGAGTCACAGGACATACTGGAGGCTGCCACCTCGGCAGAACCTGTTGTCTCAGGGCACGCAGCTCTGCCAGAACCTGGGGTCCCTTCATCTGACGGCCTGGAACTTAACCAGTCCCTATTGAGAGCCAAAGGCTTCTCTACCAGGGTCATGGATACGCTTTCCCATTCAAGAAGTGAGGCCACTAATAGATCCTATGCCCGGATCAGAAGGATCTTCCAAATATGGTGTTCCTCTCAGAAGGTAGACCCCAGTACTCCATCTGTACCCCAGATTTTAGAGTTCCTACAAGAGGGATTTGATAAGGGCCTGTCACCCAGTACCCTTAAGGTTCAACTCGCCGCCTTATTGGCCTTTCTCCTCCAGAGACTTTTGCAGATTCCCGAGATTAAGGACTTCATAAAAGCAGTCTCAAGACTTCGCCCAAGGATCTGCAAACCAGCAAGCCCTTGGGATCTATCATTAGTCCTAAAATCTTTGGCTAAGCAGCCATTTGAACCACTTTCTGAAATCTCTCTGAGACTTTTAACCTTAAAGACAATCTTTCTACTAGCCATCACCTCGGCGAAATGAGTGGGTGAACTACAAGCCCTCTCCTCAGTTGAACCTTACACCATCTTTCTAGGTGACAAGGTCCTTTTAAGATTCCTTCCGACATTTTCTCCTAAATGTCCTACCTTCTCCAACCTCTATCAGCTTGTAGTCATCCCGGTCCTTTCTCCAGAACTTACAACTGAGGATCCGGAACTTGGGTGCCTAGACGTAGTGAGATGTCTAAAGACTTATCTTGCCAGAACCCAGGATTTCAGAAAATCAGAAAATCTATTCATATCTTTCTCGGGGCAGAACAAAGGTTTAAAGGCATCCAAACCATCAATTTCCAGGTGGATCACGGAATGTATTAACTACTGTTACCAATTAAATGACAAGGATCCACCGGAATTCACCAGGGCCCACTCAACTCGAGCGGTGGCAACTTCATGGGCTGAGAAAGCCCTCATTCCACTGGAGCAGATATGCCAGTCGGCATCTTGGTCTACCCAGAGTACCTTTTTCAAGCACTATCGGATAAGAGGATCTTCTTCTTCCGCCAGTGACTTTTCTTCTATAGTAGTCAGTCAGGCTTTCAGAGGTCCCAACCCTAGGGATTAATGTACTTGCTAAATCCCCAATTGTGCCGCTGTGGACGTAAGGGAAGCGTACATTTGATTGATAATGTGTTTTCCCTTAGTCCACTCTAATTGTGTATTGTATTTGCTTTTTTATTAACTCACAGTAGTGGGGGGCCGGCCTCCTCTTATACCTAAAGGGGGAGGGGCCAGATCTATTATGTTTACTAAACTATTATTTTTACTATTAAACATTCTTTTTGTCCTGCCTAAGCTCACAGGGGCAATTAACCCCAATTGTGCCGCTGATGGACTAAGGGAAAACACATTATCAATCAAATGTACGCTTCTCCCCACTAGGTGTCACTACTGTGTTTTGGTATCACTTATTCTGTTTACAGCTGAGGAAAGTACTGGGTTTTCTAATGTCACATGTTATTCTCTTGTTCAGCTGAAGGTGCAGACTTTTTTCCTTCTTTTTCTGTCCTATCCTATCCCATCTCTCACACACACAAACCCCCACCAATCACAGGGAAGCTTAGAATGCCCTAGAAAAGGAATTTAGTTCCTGGTGGGAGGAGTTCAGGCTAGTCTAGTCTCAGACAGTGGAGAGAGAGCAACCAAAAAGACAGTTGCTGCTGCAGTCAAGGACGGGCCTGGCTCCGGCCAGGACCCTTTGTCAGGGACCCAGAGACTGAACTTATTTCAGAAGAAGCAAGCAACCACTAGCATGGAGTGCTACACCCCCTCAGGAGGGAACGGACGTCCTCTAAGGAACACCTTGCCCACGCTAGGGATACTAGCCACAAAGTATAGGGCAGTGACCTTGATGCAGTTTGGCACTGACCCCAGTGGAACAAAGTGCAGTTAGCCTATGTATTCCACTGCGTAACGCATGGCTATACTGGAGAGGTTCAGGAAGTCTGCTCAAACCAGCGCAGGGACCTGGGCCCTCATATTACCCTGTCAGGACGGGAACCTCGACACTGTAGGGCATTAGGCGGTTCAGTAAAGCTGAGTATGAGTATCTTCTCTTCTTCTTTTCTACTTTACCCAGCTACACTATTCCAGGCAGAGTACAGCACTACATTGGGCAAGGCCCTCAATATGCTTCACTGCTCCACCTTCTTTGCTCTCCTGACTGCACCTAATGTTATTGAAACGGAAACCTATTTTTGTATATTGAACTAAAGTAAACAGACAATGTTCCGGTTAAGTCATTGGACTCTGTCTATTCATTTGCACTAACACACCAGCCTATACTTGGGCTATCTAACCCTGCAGAAGCAGAGCCTGTCTGTCTGGGGGCGGGTAACAATGCCACTCCAGGCTACAAGTGCCCACGTGACCCTCACCCACCTAGCTGCCACAACATCGCCAAAGCTACCCCGATATCCAACCAACCCAGTCCCCGCTTGCCGCACAGAGCCCCATTATAAATGTTACACATATCCAATGGGAAGACATACAAGGTTAGCAAACCACAAAGACTAGAGACTTTTCCTGAAGGACTACTACCCTCAGGTGCCCGGGGCTAATCAGCCCATCCTCCTTGTGGGAATTATTTTTTTAGGGCATGCATGAAACTGCATATTCTAAAGAAGTAGTGTACCACAAAAGGAGACTGGAATGAGAGGTTTACATTAGGGAGAATTATGGTCTTTTTGTGGTATGTTTGGGTTTTCAACAATATTTTACTTGAAGGGGTACTCCAACAAAAAAAATTCTGGCATCAAAAATTTATATGAATTTGTAATTTACTTCGGTTTGCAAATCTCCAGTCTTCTAGTACATATTAGCTGCTGTATGTCCTGCAGGAAGTGGTATATTCTTTCCAGTCTGACAAAGTGCTCTCTGCTGCCACCTCTGTACATTTCAGGAACTGTTGGATGGGGGGGGGCTATATTATATGGGGACTTCTAAACATGAGACTATATTACCTGTTGGCTGCTGGACATGGGATCTAACTGTGTGCTGGAGCAAGGAACCTAAAATGTTTCTTTGGCAGATTCTGAAGAGAAGAGTCGTGGCTCGGGCCAAATGGAAGAGAAAAAGAAACGTGAGCTACTCTAATCATAGAAAATGTCACCTGTAAGTCACTGTTTCAAATACTAGCCTGTATTAATATATGTGTGTGTGTGTGTGTGTGTGTGTGTGTGTGTGTGTGTGTGTGTGTGTGTGTGTGTGTGTGTGGTGTCCCACCATGGATGTTGCCAGTATGTTACACCCTTCGCAAAAGTCTACTTCAAGTAACTCTGCTGATGAAGTAGTACCTAAGTTTTGCCACAAGATGTCAATGTTGTATATAACTGTACTTGCTGTTTTGCACAGCTGCAGGTAACCAAAGGGTTATTGTTTGTTGTGATCTGTGCACCAATGAGGACCTTCCCTTCTTCTCTACCTATTCCTGTACTCCTTGACTTAAGGTATTGCTGAGTTCCTTCTGTCTAGCCTTAAGCCCACTGCACCCACCTTGCCTTAACCCCTCACCAACCCTTTCTCCAGAAACTGAAGCCACTCCGGCAGCGTTGGAAAAGTTGGCCATAACAGCCTCTTTATTAAAGTTCTTCAATTAATAAACGTTAACTAACAATAAATAACAGTAACAATAATCTGTAATATATAACATGTCTAGGGAGGTCTGGCAGAGCACCATCTATCAGTATCTATAGTTAACTATCTCCAGCCGCATCTCGCCGACTCGGGAGCTGACAAATTTTGCACCTGGCAGCGCACCATCTTCTCTCCACCATTACCACTAACAAAGCGGGGGAGTACCATCAGGGCCGGCTTTAAGGTGGCTGGTACCCTGTGCGAAACCATTTTCTGGCGCCCCCCCCCCCCCCCCCTTTATTTATATAGACATACAGTGAGGAGCTGCTGTAGTTTTCTGCATTAAAGTAGTTGTTCTTTTACAATTTAAGACAACCCTATTAAAAGGAGTACTCTTGGATTAAAAAAAACATGGCTACTATCTTTCATATACAGAAATATCCCAGTCCTCAGGTTGTGTGTGGTATTACAACCCAGTTCCATTGATGTGAATAGAGACAAACTGTAATACCACATACTACTAAAAAAATAATAATACATTAACATAAGATAATACTCAACACTAGACTCACAGGGGGCGTTTTCTCTGCCTAAATTGTAGGTGATGTGTTTACAGGCACTTTTTCTTGTCTTCTGGTTTAAACATTATGAAGACTTCTCCTGGTGACGCCTCATCTTCGCAGAATCTGCCAGAGAAACATATTAGGCTTCTCTATGCTGCAGCACCATCCTCATCTCTATACAAACTAGACTATATCTGTGTCACTTCACACAGTAACAGAGACCCCTCTGTGCCCCCATATAAGCAGTATGCCCAACACATGCCTCCAAATAGTAGTCGGGTCCCCTCTGTGCCCCCATATAAGCAGTATGCCCAATACATGCCCCCAAATAGTAGTCAGGCTGCACTGTGCCCCCATATAAGCAGTATGCCCAATACATGCCTCCAAATAGTAGTCAGACCCCCTCTGTGCCCCCATATAAGCAGTATGCCCAACAACACATGCCTTCAAATAGTTGTCAGACCCCCTCTGTGCCCCCATATAAGCAGTATGCCAAACACATGCCTCCAAATAGTAGTCAGACCCCCTCTGTGCCCCCATATAAGCAGTATGCCAAACACATGCCTCCAAATAGTAGTCGGGTCCCCTCTGTGCCCCCATATAAGCAGTATGCCCAACACATGCCTCCAAATAGTAGTCGGGTCCCCTCTGTGCCCCCATATAAGCAGTATGCCCAATACATGCCCCCAAATAGTAGTCGGGTCCCCTCTGTGCCCCCATATAAGCAGTATGCCCAACACATGCCTCCAAATAGTAGTCGGGTCCCCTCTGTGCCCCCATATAAGCAGTATGCCCAATACATGCCCCCAAATAGTAGTCGGGTCCCCTCTGTGCCCCCATATAAGCAGTATGCCCAACACATGCCTCCAAATAGTAGTCAGGTCCCCTCTGTGCCCCCATATAAGCAGTATGCCCAACACATGCCTCCAAATAGTAGTCGGGTCCCCTCTGTGCCCCCATATAAGCAGTATGCCCAATACATGCCCCCAAATAGTAGTCGGGTCCCCTCTGTGCCCCCATATAAGCAGTATGCCAAACACATGCCTTCAAATAGTAGTCGGGTCCCCTCTGTGCCCCCATATAAGCAGTATGCCAAACACATGCCTCCAAATAGTAGTCGGGTCCCCTCTGTGCCCCCATATAAGCAGTATGCCAAACACATGCCTCCAAATAGTAGTCGGGTCCCCTCTGTGCCCCCATATAAGCAGTATGCCCAACAACACATGCCTTCAAATAGTAGTCAGGCAGCTTTGTACCCCATATTGTATATTAGATAAGGCCACTTACAGTATATGTCACCAGAATGTTGTAGCGAGAGCGACCCCTTGAGATAGATCATAGAGCGGGAATTGGCGGTATTGGAAACAGGGAGAAGGAGAGGAGGGTGAGAAGATGGAAATAGATGTGAAATGGAGGTTAGCCATTAAAATCAATAGGAGAGAGATAAGAGGAGGGGGATACAAATAAAAGGCAATGGGTGGGCAGAGAGCTGTACAGAGAGGAGAGAGTGGATGGGGGGAGATTAATTGGTAAAGCCAAGTGCAAGTCCCTGTGCCTGGTAATATAGACACCACACCCCCTCCAATCAGCAGGTAGGTAGCTGCAGGTAGGTGTAAGTAGGTAGCTGTAGGTAGGTAGGTGTTGGTAGCTAGTTGTTGATAGTTGCAGGTAGGTATTTGTCCCTTCCCCTCTCACCCCCCTCTCCCCATGTAGGTAGTTATAAGTAGTAGCTGTAGGTGGATGTAGATAGTTGTAGGCAGGGCCGGCCTTTGGGGTGTGCGACCTGTGCAATTGCACAGGGCGCATCACTCCTGGCCAGCTAGGGGGCACTCTGGCAGACAGAGAGCTGCACATATAACTTAGACATGGGAATCTCTAAGTTACATGTGCTGTCTGCCGGAGCGCCCCCAGCTGGCCGCCTCCCCTCCTCCCATGCTGGTTGCTTTGGGGCTCTCCTGCAGGCACTCAGCACATGTAGCTTAGAGATTCCTATGTCTCAGTTAGATGTGCAGCCAGTAGGGACGCGCTCCCGCCCACCGAGCTTACTGGGGACCCGGTAAATTACTGTTCCTAGTATGTCCGGTAAGCTCTGCCCCCTGTATACAAGCCCCGCCCCCGGCGCCGACCGCGAGTGGGACACTGGGTGCAGAATCTTCATTATCCTGCTGAGAAGCATCAGGGTAGGAGAGGTAGATAAAGGAGGGAGTGGGCCTAAAGTGAGAATAGGGACATAGCAGCAGCCACATCCCTCAGTGTGCTGGGACAGACCAATGTCCATGCTATGAACCAGAGCCAGCAGCAGCAGCCTGTGCTCAGCACTGATACTACTGCCATATGCTGCTCGCTGGAAGGAGTCTTTCCTGGGCTAGTAAAATTATATAGCATTTGTGATTGGCAATGATTTATCGTAGTCAGTATTATGGCAGTCACCCAGCTTTCCCAGCATCCTGTATGTCAGTGTAATGGAGGTCACCCAGCTTTCCCAGCATCCTGTATGTCAGTATAATGGAGGTCACACAGCTTTCCCAGCATCTTGTAGTCAGTATAATGGAGGTCACCCAGCTTTCCTAGCATCCTGTATGTCAGTGTAATGGAGGTCACCCAGCTTTCCCAGCATCTTGTAGTCAGTATAATGGAGGTCACCCAGCTTTCCTAGCATCATGTATAGTAGTCAGTATAATGGCAGTCACCCAGCTTTCCTAGCATCTTGTATAGTAGTCAGTATATGGGGGGTCTCCCAGCTTTCCCAGCATCCTGTATAGTAGTCAGTATGATGGGGTTACCCAGCTTTCCTAGCATCTTGTATAGTAGTCAGTATAATGGCGGTCACCCAGCTTTCCAGCATCTTGTATAGTAGTCAGTATAATGGAGGTCACCCAGCTTTCCCAGCATCTTGTAGTCAGTATAATGGAGGTCACACAGCTTTCCCAGCATCTTGTAGTCAGTATAATGGAGGTCACCCAGCTTTCCTAGCATCATGTATAGTAGTCAGTATGATGGTGGTCACCCAGCTTTCCTGGCATTTTGTACTCAGTATGATGGAGGTCACCCAGCTTTCCCAGCATCTTGTACTCAGTATAATGGAGGTCACCCAGATTTCACAGCATCTTGTAGTCAGTATGATGGAGGTCACCCAACTAGATAGATAAATAGATAGATAGGCATGGTAACCTGCTTATGTTCCTTATGGGTAACATAATCGGTTGGGGGCCCACTCAGACTCGCTCGCCCCTCCCTAGACTGAAAAACTAGCTACGCCCCTGTGTACAATTGTCTGCAGGAGCGCCAATCAGGAAAGCCATGGACGGCCGCGGAGGCACCTGTCCTCCTGTGTGCTGGTAAGTACCTTTATCGGGGTGGTTTAGAGGGCTTTGCTTTAGAGGTGGCGCTCATTGTAGTAGGATTTAGTCTACCATATCTAAATCCTTCAGCCTCCAACTACATTTGTGGTTTGATTGTGGGGGTTGTCTGGAGGGGTGGGAGGCTGTGGGATTTAGTCTATGTCACTATTATGGGGTATCGGGGGGGGCGCCGAAAGAAAGTTTTGCACAGGGCGCCATCTACCCTAAGGCCGGCCCTGGTTGTAGGTAGGTATTTGCCCCCTCCCCATGTAGGTAGCTGCAGGTAGGTAGATGTAGATAGTTGTAGGTAGGTAATTGCTCCCTCCCCATGTAGTGGGTAGTTCCCTTCCCCCATGTAGGTAGTTGCCCCTTCCCCTCTCGCTCCTCTCCGCAGCTAGGTAGATGTAGGTCGGTAGTTGTCTCCCTTATGCCCTCTCCCCTTCCCTTATCTCACGCTGGTAGTTGCCCCACTCCCCTCTCCTCCCCCCTTATCCCATGTAGACACACACACACAAACAGAAAGTAACTCACCTGGCTCCAGGCTGCGCATCTCCTCTCCCCAGCTCAGCGAGCGGCGCGCTTCCGTGACGTCACTCGGCCGTCAGGACGTCGGAGACTGCAGCATCCTGTGGCCGCAGGCAGCACAAGAGTGACTGACAGAGTGGGAGCCAATGGCTCCTGCTCAGTCAGTGAGGGGGTGCCGCGTCATTTAACTGTGAATGCTCATTATGAGCCTCACAGTTAAAGGGCCAGAGCAGGTCTTGGGGCGCCAGGGACCGGCCCTCTGTAGTGGCTAAATGAATAGTGGGGCGTCCATCCTCATTGTTCATTTAGCCACGGCAGGAGGCTGAGGCGCCCCCTGTTTTGCCAGGAGTGATGCGCCCTGTGCGACCGCACAGCTCGCACACCCCAAAGGCCGGCCCTGAGTACCATCCCTCTTAAGGGTCCCCCTCTGAGTAACTCCACATTGAAGTGCCCTGCAACACCAAGTAACCTGTAATAAGGGCGGGCTGAATCTGGTCCAGCAGGAATGACGCTCCACCTCTTATATATCAGTGTCCGTTGGTAAGTGACTCACCTAACAACTCCTGCACTTTTCCTGTCAGCTCATCTCCCACTGACTTACACTTAACCCCTTACTGCCCCACTTACTCTTTACCTAAACCCTTAAGACCTACACTCCCAGCTAACCTAGTCATGTTGGGCCTCTGCTAGGTCTGCGCCCCCGCTCCGTGCCCTTCCTTTCTATGCTTTATTCTCCACCACTCACAGGGGATACTACACCACCTGTAGGAAGTTGTCACATGGGGAGAGGAAGTATACACCCACACTAGGCAGTCTTAGTCTGGTCGTTAAACAGAGAGGACAAAAAACAAGTTGATCCCTGCTGTGGTCCAACTGTGATTTGCCAGGTCCCCACACCAGAACTAGTGAGTCTTAGGGCCCTATTCCACAGTAACGCTAATCGTCCGGATCGGGCCCATTTGGCCCCATTCGGCCGATTATCGTTCGGTGAAATAGAGAGAACGATCAGCCGATGATCGTGTCATCGGCTGATCGTTCATTTAGGGCCAGACCTAAAATAATCGTTCCCCCACCGCGCATCGCTACGGTTGAATAGCGGTGCGCGGCGGGCGACCGACGATTTGAGAAGCAGCAGCAGAATACATTACCTGGCTGCAGGGCTTCTCCTCCGCTCTGTCTTCATTCCCGGGTCCCGCGCGCTCTATCTTCTGAATGGCCGGTCAGCTGACAGAGCGCTCAGCCAATCACAGGCCGGGACTGCCGCGGCCTGTGATTGGCTAAGTGTGGCCTGTCAGCTGACCGGCCATTCAGAAGATAGAGCGCGGGAGACCCCAGGAAGAAGACGGAGCGGAGAAGAAGCCCTGCAGCCAGGTAATGTATGATGCTGCAAGGGCTGCAAAGACATCTAGCAGATCGCCGCTCGTTTACATCGTTGATCGGGCCCTCCTCGGCCCGTGGAATAGGACCCTCAATCAGGTTCCTGTGTAGAGCAGATGCACATGGGAGATCTAGACACCAGTTTCTTGAAAGCAGCACTTCCACACACTATGCAGTGTTAGGCTACTCAAGGGAGAGGATGAGACAGAGAAACCCCAACCCACGCCGAGAACAAGTCTAAAGGTGCAGGACGGTATACTATAACAGAGGAACTAATCCAGATAGAGTATGTAGGCTTCTAGCAACTTTGCTCTATCTCGCAGCGCAGGTGTAACCAGGAAATCTTTTTGGAGGGCGCCTTTTTTTTTGCCCTGTTGTCAGAATGACCTAGAAACAGCCCTGGCTCTGGTCAGTCCCTGACGTGGACAGAGGTGGCAGCAGAGAGTACTGTATCAGGCTGGAGAGAATAAACCACTTCCTGCAGGACATACAACAGCTGATAAGTACTGGAAGTCTAAAGATTTTTACATAAAGATAATTAAAAATTCTGTATAACTGACACCAACTGATTTTAAAATAAAAAAAGTTCCCCTTTAAAAGTTTAAAAACTTTTTAAAAAAGTTTATAAAAGATATAAGAAACATAAAAGCAATATAGAAAGAATGAAATCTGTATAACACAAGGACGGCTGAGACACGTTATTTCTGCTTCTAACTCTCCAACTACAATTCTCTATAGTAAAAACGGATCAGGCCACAGTCACCGGGGAGCAGATCCAGAATACTGTGTGATGTAGAATATATCCCGTCCTAGAGTATAAGAAGAGGAGAGACGAGAGCAGTCCCCATAGTGTCACTGATCCGAGGAGACGCCGCACTCTCTGTGTCACTGATCCGAGGAGACGCCGCACTCTCTGTCACTGATCCGAGGAGACGCCGCACTCTGTGTGTCACTGATTCGAGGAGACGCCGCACTCTCTGTGTCACTGATCCGAGGAGACGCCACACTCTCTGTGTCACTGATCCGAGGAGACGCCGCACTCTCTGTGTCACTGATCCGAGGAGACGCCGCGCTCTCTGTGTCACTGATCCGAGGAGACGCCGCGCTCTCTGTGTCACTGATCCGAGGAGACGCCGCACTCTCTGTGTCACTGATCCGAGGGGACGCCGCACTCTCTGTGTCACTGATCCGAGGAGACGCCGCACTCTCTGTGTCACTGATCCGAGGAGACGCCGCACTCTCTGTGTCACTGATCCGAGGAGACGCCGCACTCTCTGTGTCACTGATCCGAGGAGACGCCGCACTCTCTGTGTCACTGATCCGAGGAGACGCCGCGCTCTCTGTGTCACTGATCCGAGGAGACGCCGCGCTCTCTGTGTCACTGATCCGAGGAGACGCCGCGCTCTCTGTGTCACTGATCCGAGGAGACGCCGCACTCTCTGTCACTGATCCGAGGAGACGCCGCGCTCTCTGTGTCACTGATCCGAGGAGACGCCGCACTCTCTGTGTCACTGATCCGAGGGGACGCCGCACTCTCTGTGTCACTGATCCGAGGGGACGCCGCACTCTCTGTGTCACTGATCCGAGGGGACGCCGCACTCTCTGTGTCACTGATCCGAGGGGACGCCGCACTCTCTGTGTCACTGATCCGAGGGGACGCCGCACTCTCTGTGTCACTGATCCGAGGAGACGCCGCACTCTCTGTCACTGATCCGAGGAGACGCCGCACTCTCTGTGTCACTGATCCGAGGAGACGCCGCGCTCTCTGTGTCACTGATCCGAGGAGACGCCGCGCTCTCTGTGTCACTGATCCGAGGAGACGCCGCGCTCTCTGTGTCACTGATCCGAGGAGACGCCGCGCTCTGTGTCACTGATCCGAGGAGACGCCGCGCTCTCTGTGTCACTGATCCGAGGAGACGCCACGCTCTCTGTGTCACTTCTTCATCCATTACTACGAGGAGATGATTCTTTTCCTGCTTATGTTGTTTCTTCTCTGGCTTCCTTTTGCACAATTACTCGATAATATCAGGATGCGAGAAATGGACGACATGTTACAGGACCGTTACAAGAGAGGAGATCTCATCATCGGGGGACTGTTCTCAATAAGCCAACAGGCAAATAGTTTAGGATTTTCTGGAACATATAACAGAACTATAGTATGTAACACGTAAGTGAGACCGCTCTTACAGTATATACCCCATAGTGTGACCGCTCTTACAGTATATACACCATAGTGTGACCGCTCTTACAGTATATACACCATAGTGTGACCGCTCTTACAGTATATACACCATAGTGTGACCACTCTTACAGTATATACACCATAGTGTGACCGCTCTTACGGTATATACCCCATAGTGTGACCGCTCTTACAGTATATACCCCATAGTGTGACCGCTCTTACAGTATATACACCATAGTGTGACCGCTCTTACAGTATATACACAATAGTGTGACCGCTCTTACAGTATATACACCATAGTGTGACCGCTCTTACAGTATATACCCCATAGTGTGACCGCTCTTACAGTATATACACCATAGTGTGACCGCTCTTACAGTATATACACCATAGTGTGACCGCTCTTACAGTATATACACCATAGTGTGACCGCTCTTACAGTATATACCCCATAGTGTGACCGCTCTTACAGTATATACACCATAGTGTGACTGCTCTTACGGTATATACACCATAGTGTGACCGCTCTTACGGTATATACCCCATAGTGTGACCGCTCTTACAGTATATACACCATAGTGTGACCACTTTTACGGTATATACCCCATAGTGTGACCGCTCTTACAGTATATACCATAGTGTGACCGCTCTTACAGTATATACACCATAGTGTGACCGCTCTTACAGTATATACACCATAGTGTGACCACTCTTACAGTATATACCCCATAGTGTGACCACTCTTACAGTATATACCCCATAGTGTGACCGCTCTTATAGTATATACCCCATAGTGTGACCGCTCTTACAGTATATACCCCATAGTGTGACCGCTCTTACAGTATATACCCCATAGTGTGACCGCTCTTACAGTATATACCCCATAGTGTGACCGCTCTTACAGTATATACCCCATAGTGTGACCGCTCTTACAGTATATACCCCATAGTGTGACCGCTCTTACAGTATATACCCCATAGTGTGACCGCTCTTACAGTATATACTCCATAGTGTGACCTCTCTTACAGTATATACACCATAGTGTGACCGCTCTTACAGTATATACCCCATAGTGTGACCGCTCTTACAGTATATACCCCATAGTGTGACCCAGGGCCGGATTAAGGTTGGTGGAGGCCCTGGGCAACAATTTTGTTGCCCCCCCCCCCCCCCCCCCCCCCCCATTTTCTTCCCCCACGAATAAACTATACAGTGATTTATATAGGTGGCTGATTACTGTAGGGGACTTAGCGCCTACCCCTCCTCAATCCTGACTGTATGGCTCAGCATCCTTCTCTGTTCTGCATATGATGGTCCCTAGAGGCTGCAGTGCAGAGGAAGATGCCAGGCCCTAGAGACAGGATGGGGGAGGGGTGAGCATAGCGGTGTGTTCCCACTTAATTCAATCCGAGAACACAGCACTTTAGTACTTTCTGTGCTCTCTTGCCTCCTGTGTCAGCCACCACAGCTAGCATATGCAGTTGTGAATCGCAGGCAGAACCTGGACTTGCAAGTCTAGGTCCCATCTTCAGTTCCCAACCATATAAACTACCTGAAGCAGTAAAGAACAGAAAGTACTTAAAGGCTGTGTATAATCTATAGAGGATATGGTACATGTGAATATACCCTAAGGATCATGGCATATATAGCTGCACACAGGATACATGTCATATGCTGCACACAGGCTATATATACACCATATGCTGCACACAGGCTATATATACACAATATGCTGCACACAGGCTATATATCATACACTGCACACAGGCTATATACCATAAACTGCACACAGGCTATATACCATACACTGCACACAAGCTATATATCATACACTGCACACAGGCTATATACCATACACTGCACACAAGCTATATATCATATGCTGCACAAAGGCTATATATCATATGCTGCACACAGGCTATATATCATACACTGCACACAGGCTATATACCGTACGCAGCACACAAGCTATATATCATATGCTGCACACAGGCTATATATCATATGCTGCACACAGGCTATATATCATACACTGCACACAGGCTATATACCATACACTGCACACAGGCAATATATCATAGGCTGCATACAGGCTATATATCATACACTGCACACAGGTTACATGTCATATGCTGCACACAGGGTATATATCATAGGCTGCACACAGGCTATATACCATACACTGCACACAGGCTATATACCATACACTGCACACAGGCTATATACCATACACTGCACACAGGCAATATACTGTACCATACACTGCACACAGGCTACATGTCATATGCTGCACACAGGCTATATATATATGCCCCTATAGTATATACCCCTGCTCTGATATATGCCCCCATAGTATATGCCCTCGGCTCTGATATATGCCCCCATAGTATATGCCCCCTGCTCTGATATATGCCCCTATAGTATATACCCCTGCTCTGATATATGCCCCTATAGTATATATCCCTGCTCTGATATATGCCCCTATAGTACATACCCCTGCTCTGATGTGCCAATACAAAACAAAACCTCATACTCACCTGATCTGGGCAGATGACAGGTCTTCTGGCTCTTCTCTGTTCCTTCAGCCTGTCATCCCTGCTGGAGAGATCAGGTTTCCTTGCTGAGGTCCCATGCTGTCCTCTCCTCAGTGAGGGGGAGGGGCAAGGGGGAGTGAGGACCTCGGCAGGAGACAGGCACCCGGAAGCTTGACAGGAAGAATCCATTCAAAGACCCACCAGGGGGGAGTCTGAGCCTGCTGGGAGGGAGATGCTTACACAGGATTAACCCTACACCTCCCTCCCTCCCTGGACAGCATGCAGTGTGGCCAGTGCTGTGTCCAGGTAGGGTTTCCACATGCTTTTTGTGCGTGGGACTGGCTCCCAGACACCACTTCTGGGTTTGGGCTGGTGGAGGCCCTCTAGTGGTGGAGGCCCCTGGGCACGTGCCCCTTGTGCCCTCCCTGTAATCCGGCCCTGGTGTGACCGCTCTTACAGTATATACACCATAGTGTGACCGCTCTTATAGTATATACACCATAGTGTGACCGCTCTTATAGTATATACACCATAGTGTAACCGCTCTTACAGTATAGACACCATAGTGTGACCGCTCTTACAGTATATACACCATAGTGTGACCGCTCTTACAGTATATACACCATAGTGTGACCGCTCTTACAGTATATACACCATAGTGTGACCGCTCTTACAGTATATACCCCATAGTGTGACCGCTCTTACAGTATATACACCATAGTGTGACCTCTCTTACAGTATATAGTCCATAGTGTGACCGCTCCTACAGTATATACACCCCATAGTGTGACCGCTCTTACAGTATATACACCATAGTGTGACCGCTCTTACAGTATATACACCACAGTGTGACCGCTCTTACAGTATATACCCCATAGTGTGACCGCTCTTACAGTATATACACCATAGTGTGACCTCTCTTACAGTATATTCCCCATAGTGTGACCGCTCCTACATTATATACACCATAGTGTGACCTCTCTTACAGTATATACCCCATAGTGTGACCGCTCCTACATTATATACACCATAGTGTGACCTCTCTTACAGTATATACACCATAGTGTGACCGCTCTTACAGTATATACTCTATAGTGTGACCGCTCTTACAGTATATACCCCATAGTGTGACCGCTCATACAGTATATACACCATAGTGTGACCGCTCTTACAGTATATACCCCATAGTGTGACCACTCTTACAGTATATACCCCATAGTGTGACCGCTCCTACAGTATATACCCCTTAGTGTGACCGCTCTTATAGTATATACCCCATAGTGTGACCGCTCTTACTGTATATACACCATAGTGTGACCGCTCTTACAGTATATACCCCATAGTGTGACCGCTCCTACAGTATATACCCCTTAGTGTGACCGCTCTTATAGTGTATATACCCCATAGTGTGACCGCCCTTACAGTATATATACCATAGTGTGACCGCTCTTACAGTATATACCCCATAGTGTGACCGCTCTTACAGTATATACACCATAGTGTGACCGCTCTTACGGTATATACCCCATAGTGTGACCGCTCTTACAGTATATACGCCATAGTGTGACCGCTCTTACAGTATATACACCATAGTGTGACCGCTCTTACGGTATATACCCCATAGTGTGACCGCTCTTACAGTATATACCCCATAGTGTGACCCAGGGCCGGATTAAGGTTGGTGGAGGCCCTGGGCAACAATTTTGTTGCCCCCCCCCCCCCCCCCCCCCCCCCCCCCCCCCCCCCCCCCCATTTTCTTCCCCCACGAATAAACTATACAGTGATTTATATAGGTGGCTGATTACTGTAGGGGACTTAGCGCCTACCCCTCCTCAATCCTGACTGTATGGCTCAGCATCCTTCTCTGTTCTGCATATGATGGTCCCTAGAGGCTGCAGTGCAGAGGAAGATGCCAGGCCCTAGAGACAGGATGGGGGAGGGGTGAGCATAGCGGTGTGTTCCCACTTAATTCAATCCGAGAACACAGCACTTTAGTACTTTCTGTGCTCTCTTGCCTCCTGTGTCAGCCACCACAGCTAGCATATGCAGTTGTGAATCGCAGGCAGAACCTGGACTTGCAAGTCTAGGTCCCATCTTCAGTTCCCAACCATATAAACTACCTGAAGCAGTAAAGAACAGAAAGTACTTAAAGGCTGTGTATAATCTATAGAGGATATGGTACATGTGAATATACCCTAAGGATCATGGCATATATAGCTGCACACAGGATACATGTCATATGCTGCACACAGGCTATATATACACCATATGCTGCACACAGGCTATATATACACAATATGCTGCACACAGGCTATATATCATACACTGCACACAGGCTATATACCATAAACTGCACACAGGCTATATACCATACACTGCACACAAGCTATATATCATACACTGCACACAGGCTATATACCATACACTGCACACAAGCTATATATCATATGCTGCACAAAGGCTATATATCATATGCTGCACACAGGCTATATATCATACACTGCACACAGGCTATATACCGTACGCAGCACACAAGCTATATATCATATGCTGCACACAGGCTATATATCATATGCTGCACACAGGCTATATATCATACACTGCACACAGGCTATATACCATACACTGCACACAGGCAATATATCATAGGCTGCATACAGGCTATATATCATACACTGCACACAGGTTACATGTCATATGCTGCACACAGGGTATATATCATAGGCTGCACACAGGCTATATACCATACACTGCACACAGGCTATATACCATACACTGCACACAGGCTATATACCATACACTGCACACAGGCAATATACTGTACCATACACTGCACACAGGCTACATGTCATATGCTGCACACAGGCTATATATATATGCCCCTATAGTATATACCCCTGCTCTGATATATGCCCCCATAGTATATGCCCTCGGCTCTGATATATGCCCCCATAGTATATGCCCCCTGCTCTGATATATGCCCCTATAGTATATACCCCTGCTCTGATATATGCCCCTATAGTATATATCCCTGCTCTGATATATGCCCCTATAGTACATACCCCTGCTCTGATGTGCCAATACAAAACAAAACCTCATACTCACCTGATCTGGGCAGATGACAGGTCTTCTGGCTCTTCTCTGTTCCTTCAGCCTGTCATCCCTGCTGGAGAGATCAGGTTTCCTTGCTGAGGTCCCATGCTGTCCTCTCCTCAGTGAGGGGGAGGGGCAAGGGGGAGTGAGGACCTCGGCAGGAGACAGGCACCCGGAAGCTTGACAGGAAGAATCCATTCAAAGACCCACCAGGGGGGAGTCTGAGCCTGCTGGGAGGGAGATGCTTACACAGGATTAACCCTACACCTCCCTCCCTCCCTGGACAGCATGCAGTGTGGCCAGTGCTGTGTCCAGGTAGGGTTTCCACATGCTTTTTGTGCGTGGGACTGGCTCCCAGACACCACTTCTGGGTTTGGGCTGGTGGAGGCCCTCTAGTGGTGGAGGCCCCTGGGCACGTGCCCCTTGTGCCCTCCCTTTAATCCGGCCCTGGTGTGACCGCTCTTACAGTATATACACCATAGTGTGACCGCTCTTATAGTATATACACCATAGTGTGACCGCTCTTATAGTATATACACCATAGTGTAACCGCTCTTACAGTATAGACACCATAGTGTGACCGCTCTTACAGTATATACACCATAGTGTGACCGCTCTTACAGTATATACACCATAGTGTGACCGCTCTTACAGTATATACACCATAGTGTGACCGCTCTTACAGTATATACCCCATAGTGTGACCGCTCTTACAGTATATACACCATAGTGTGACCTCTCTTACAGTATATAGTCCATAGTGTGACCGCTCCTACAGTATATACACCCCATAGTGTGACCGCTCTTACAGTATATACACCATAGTGTGACCGCTCTTACAGTATATACACCACAGTGTGACCGCTCTTACAGTATATACCCCATAGTGTGACCGCTCTTACAGTATATACACCATAGTGTGACCTCTCTTACAGTATATTCCCCATAGTGTGACCGCTCCTACATTATATACACCATAGTGTGACCTCTCTTACAGTATATACCCCATAGTGTGACCGCTCCTACATTATATACACCATAGTGTGACCTCTCTTACAGTATATACACCATAGTGTGACCGCTCTTACAGTATATACTCTATAGTGTGACCGCTCTTACAGTATATACCCCATAGTGTGACCGCTCATACAGTATATACACCATAGTGTGACCGCTCTTACAGTATATACCCCATAGTGTGACCACTCTTACAGTATATACCCCATAGTGTGACCGCTCCTACAGTATATACCCCTTAGTGTGACCGCTCTTATAGTATATACCCCATAGTGTGACCGCTCTTACTGTATATACACCATAGTGTGACCGCTCTTACAGTATATACCCCATAGTGTGACCGCTCCTACAGTATATACCCCTTAGTGTGACCGCTCTTATAGTGTATATACCCCATAGTGTGACCGCTCTTACAGTATATATACCATAGTGTGACCGCTCTTACAGTATATACCCCATAGTGTGACCGCTCTTACAGTATATACACCATAGTGTGACCGCTCTTACGGTATATACCCCATAGTGTGACCGCTCTTACAGTATATACGCCATAGTGTGACCGCTCTTACAGTATATACACCATAGTGTGACCGCTCTTACGGTATATACCCCATAGTGTGACCGCTCTTACAGTATATACCCCATAGTGTGACCGCTCTTACAGTATATACACCATAGTGTGACCGCTCTTACAGTATAGACTCTATAGTGTGACCGCTCTTACAGTATATACCCCATAGTGTGACCGCTCTTACAGTATATACCCCATAGTGTGACCGCTCTTACAGTATATACACCATAGTGTGACCGCTCTTACAGTATATACACCATAGTGTGACCGCTCTTACAGTATATACCCCATAGTGTGACCGCTCTTACAGTATATACACCATAGTGTGACCGCTCTTACAGTATATACACCATAGTGTGACCGCTCTTACAGTATATACACCATAGTGTGACCGCTCTTACAGTATATACACCATAGTGTGACCGCTCTTACAGTATATACACCATAGTGTGACCGCTCTTACAGTATATACCCCACAGTGTGACCGCTCTTACAGTATATACCCCATAGTGTGACCGCTCTTACAGTATATACCCCATAGTGTGACCGCTCTTACAGTATATACCCCATAGTGTGACAGCTCTTACAGTATACACCCCATAGTGTGACCGCTCTTACAGTATATACACCATAGTGTGACCGCTCTTACAGTATATACCCCATAGTGTGACCGCTCTTACAGTATATACTCCATAGTGTGACCGCTCTTACAGTATATACCCCATAGTGTGACCGCTCTTACAGTATATACACCATAGTGTGACCGCTCTTACAGTATATACTCCATAGTGTGACCGCTCTTACAGTATATACTCCATAGTGTGACCGCTCTTACAGTATATACCCCATAGTGTGACCGCTCTTACAGTATATACACCATAGTGGGACCACTCTTACAGTATACACCATAGTGTGACCGCTCTTACAGTATATACCCCATAGTGTGACCGCTCTTACAGTATATACCCCATAGTGTGACCGCTCTTACAGTATATACACCATAGTGTGACCGCTCTTACAGTATATACTCCATAGTGTGACCGCTCTTACAGTATATACCCCATAGTGTGACCGCTCCTACAGTATATACCCCATAGTGTGACCGCTCTTACAGTATATACCCCATAGTGTGACCGCTCTTACAGTATATACACCATAGTGTGACCTCTCTTACAGTATATACCCCATAGTGTGACCGCTCTTACAGTATATACACCATAGTGTGACCGCTCTTACAGTATATACACCATAGTGTGACCGCTCTTACAGTATATACACCATAGTGTGACCGCTCTTACAGTATATACCCCATAGTGTGACCACTCTTACAGTATATACCCCATAGTGTGACCGCTCTTACAGTATATACACCATAGTGTGACCGCTATTACAGTATATACACCCATAGTGTGACCGCTCTTACAGTATATACCCCATAGTGTGACCGCTCTTACAGTATATACACCATAGTGTGACCTCTCTTACAGTATATACACCATAGTGGGATACTCTGTAAGGGACATGTTTTATAACAATAGCCGTGAAGGGGGTGTATAAAAATAATGATATCTTCCAACCCCCCGGCTCCAGCATTGGGGCCCACATGACGCTTCTCCGGTCGGTATCCGACTGTTCCCTGGTCGTGACGGGGCTGGAGACATGACGTTGGCAGGCCCGCTCAGCCATTCAAGTTTCTTCTTATCACAAAGATTTAATCGACTTTATACAAGGGCAGCGACAATGACAGCACCCCCGTGATGACAGTTCCTTGAGCCGCCGCTTAGCTTCCATGGAGAAACTCCCATGCGTGGCTTCCATTATCATACTACAGAACTCTCTGTTGTGTTCATGTGTGAAATGTTACACACTACTGTTAGTTCTTCCTTTTTGCATATTTAAAGTGTTCCTGTCGTTTGTAAAAATGTTTGGCATGTCCTGGAGACGTCAAATGTCAAAAGTTTTGATCGGCCCGGGTCTCACACCGGTACTGATCAGGAGAACGAGTCAGAGAGGACCTCGCTGCAGCACATCTTCTTCTGCCTCCATAGACTTATACTATAAGCCCAACTCATCACATGACACAAAGCCAAGTCCTTTCCCAGCTTCGTTCTCCCGATCAGTACAGGTGTGAGCACTCAGACCCCGACCGATCAAAACTTTTGACATATCTCTATTACATGTCTAAAGTTTTTACAAATGACAGAGACACTTTACTTTATAATGGAAAGCAGTCGGGGTCCCTTAGTGCTAATAATACAATACAACATAGAATTACACCCAAATATGTATGTCCACTATTTGTGCATCAATTTTTGAAACCGCGAGGGACAACAAGGCCCCTATAAATGCCATCTAAAATTTACACAAATTCTCCTCTTCATAAGTGGAACAACTCCAGGGGATGAGACATTGAAATTACCCACCTTCATTTTTTCACCTTGTGCTAAGGGCCACCCTACTGCTCATGTGTGTATACCCGGCACGGCTATGTTTTTGGTGGTGGCTTTTCCTGTAATTGGGATGGTGCAGGCCGATCTGAGCTGCGGGCAGTAACAATTCCCCCAGTCCTTACACTGAACCTTGGTGTGGACTGTTTTGTGGGATCCCATGGTTGTGCTGCATAGGGTGGTCCCCACTTGATGGATAAGCTGTAGATGAACATGTCAGAGGATGAAGTACACAGGAGAGAGGAGGGATAGCAGTGCTTAGGGAAGCTGGATCACAGAGAAACCAGAAGCTAGAAGAATCAGGCACAAGAAGCTCCGGGATCATATAGAGAAACCGACTGCAGTCACTAAACCAATCACATGGCTGGGCATAGCGAGAATATGGAAGACTCTTCATAGCAGAAGGGTCAAGGCTGCATAATAAGCCTGAGAAGTCCAGACCAGCTCAATCCATGTGGTTGGTTGGTCCACAGTCCGTAGACTTTTCCATCTGGAATATCTCCTCTTGCTTAGATAGTATAATTTATAAATGGAGACCAGATCTCTAGTCATCACTCATCTCTATATACATTTATCTATCTCTAGGGAAAAATATCAGGGATTCATACATTCCCTCATTTTTCTCTTTGCTATTGATAAAATTAACCAGGATCCTGATATTTTACCCAATATAACCCTGGGATATCATATTTATAACTCATGCCAGAACAAGATAATGACAGTAAGCCATATGTTACATCTTCTCTCCGGCCCCGGTAAGGTGGTACCTAATTATTCCTGTATGGGCCATGGCCAGCTGGCCGGTGTCATTGGAGACCACCACTCAATCACCACCATTCCTGCAGCACGGATCCTTGGCATATACGGATATCCTCAGGTACTGGATATTCTTGGTGCTGTCTATTAGTCCTTAGAACATGTGTTGTAATAGATGTGAAGCGGTATATGTGAGTGATGTGTGCAGTGATGACAGATGTTAACAATATACGACTAATGTGTGAGACATATCTCCAACTGAATTTGCATAGGATGTGCCTTATACATGTTTGTGTGTGTGGTGTCCCACCACGGGTGTAACTAGTGCTTTACACCCCTCGCAAAAGTCTGTACTCCAAGTAACTGTGGTAATGAAGTAGTACCTAAGTTTTACTACAAGATGTCACTATTGTATGTAACTGTACTTATGTTTTGCACAGAGACAAGAAACCGAAGGGTTGTTGTTAGAGATGAGCGAATCTCGAGCATGCTCGAGTCGATCCGAACCCGAACTTTCGGCATTTGATTAGCGATGGCTGCTAAACTTAGATAAAGCCCTAAGGCTATGTGGAAAACATGGATATAGTCATTGGCTGTATCCACGTTTTCCAGACAACCTTAGAGCTTTATCCAAGTTAAGCAGCCCCAGCTAATCAAATACCGAACGTTCGGGTTGACTCGAACCCGAACCCGGTTCGCTCATCTCTAGTTGTTGTTTATTGTGAACTGTACACCAATCAGGACCTTCTTTTCTTCTCTATCTATCCCTGACCTCCTTTCTTTTTATGCTTTCTTCTCCACTACTCACAGGGGATATTACACCACCTTTAGGAAGTTGTCATGTGAGGAGAGGAAGCATACACCCATTCTTTGTCAGTTTTAGTCTGGTTGTTGAGCAGAGAGGACGCAAGGTGGTCTATGCTGTGGTACTTTGCCAGGTGCCCACTCCAGAACTAGTCAGCAGTCTTAGTCAGGTTTCTGTGCAGAGCAGACGCACATGAGAGATGCGGACACCAGTTTCTTTAAAGCAGCACTTCCACACACTAAGCAGTGATAAGCTACTCAAGGGAGAAGACGAGGACAAGTCAGAGATCACCCCAACCCACGCCGAGAACAAGTCTAACAGTACAGTACAGTATCCTTAAACAAGAGGAACTGATCCGGATAGAGCAAAGTTGCTAGAAGCCTTTTAAAATATTAGGACACCTCATATAACATTTGATTATACATGATAGGTTGGTCTTCAAATCCGCAGCCCAAATATTATGGCTATCAGCAAACATATAAACATCAAAAACACTGTTCATACACTGCCATTATACTTTTGCCTCTCTCCATATGAAATTTGTTCAATATTCCATGTTGTATGTGTACAGCTGCTGCCATCACTACAGATTCTACTACCCACAGTGCCACTGCTAATAGCATTACATGGCCGCACATCTGCTGCATTGTGAATCATGCTCTGTACTACATTGATTGCTACTGATGGCAACCCTACCCTGGCCACACAGGAAAACTCTAACAAACCTGAAACTGCTGAAAGGCGTTATATTTGTTACATCCTTTGATGGGGGCAAAATTATACAACTTTACAAAAACTTGTACAAAATTATACAACTAAAATTTTTGTGGGGCAAAAAGTTTTTTTTTCTTGCCAAATGACCAGAAAACAGAAACCTGTACAGAAAGTTTTTGTTTGTTTTTCAGATCAGCTATGGAGCCACAGACCCCTCACTGTCTGATAGACGTCTCTATCCACATGTTTTCCGCATGGTCCAAAATGACCACGCGCACTATATGGTAATAACCAAACTGTTGAAGCACTTTGGCTGGATCTGGGTTGGGATTTTAGTATTGGATGATGATGCCGGAGAGAATGAACTGCAGATACTGAGAAAGTACATGAGAGAGGACGGAATCTGTGCCGCCTTCACCATAAAACTTACAGAGGAGAATTCTGTTGGTGAAGGCCATTTTTTACATGATTTTTCCATAAAACCACAAGTCAGTGTAATTATAACTTGTGGGGCCCATTCTGATTATGGAGCTTGTGTACTACTTAAATATCACTCTTTATTTTTGAACAAAACGCTCATCCTTCCCCCATCCTGGGCCTTCAGCTACCCCTCAGCAGAACGCCAGTTTGACCAACTGAATGGAAGTTTAGCTGTGGACTTTGTATCCCAACATTTTCCGGGAATGGAAGATCTTGTGAAGAGTTACAGGAGGTTCCCCAATATTTACGAATGGAAATTGTTATGGTCAATTTTACATTTGATAGCAGGAAATAAGGATAACAGTTCATTTGTTTCCTACAAAATCAGTAAAACCAGTAAAACGTTTACTAGTCCAAGCCTGCGGACTTACCTCTCATCTGGCGTCTCTCCCGGGTTGTATCACGCGGTAGAAATCCTGGGAAAAGCTCTACATGAAATGTTCTTATATATAAAAGACAAATATCGGGAAACCTCAATCCCTGGACTTCTACGACACAGCCGGAAGTTACAGAGCTACATACTGAGGATGAAGTCTACACAGGATCCAATGAGACCTTCATATTACTTTACTGACCAAGGAGAAGCTGTACATCCATATAGGATAATAAACTGGGTGTTTATAAATAAGTTCAAGCATAAGGATGTACGTAATGTCGAAGTAGGAAATTATACACCATGGGCGGTCAGTGACCAAAAGCTTCACATAGATACCCCATCTATAACATGGAAACACACAAAGGAGGTAAGAAGCCTTATAACATGTATGTGATCACTTGTACCTTCCATTTTTTACCATTATCCATTCTGACTATTCCACCATAGATGTAATTTCTGGGAGCCGCAATGCCTTCTCCAGTGTGTCTATGAGGAGACCGGTGTGGTGCAGGGAGCGTTAGTTAAGTTAGTTAACTTCCGCCGGGTCAGCTGTTATGATGGTGTTGTTGTTGAGTAGGTCTAGGGTCACTTGGGCACTTGTCACCGTAGCCTGGAGTGGTATGGGACCAACCCGATTAGTCTTGGCACCTCACCAGCACTCAATAGAAAATTAACCCAAGTGTAGTGATGTGCGTGCAGGTGCAGAAGAGACAAGCCAGAGTCTGGTGCTTCTGAAAGGAGAACGGTTTACTGGAGGTAACAGTAGTGCAATACAAAGAATACTGGTAGCAAAAAAAGCAAAGTCCAGTGCAGTACAATTGTTACAGACTTGTAATAACTCAAGTGCTTACAGTTAAGGTAGAGATCAGGTACTTGTAGTAGGAAGATGCCTTGCAGTAGAGAGTAGAGGTGCTTTGCAGTAGAGTAATAGAGGATAGGTTGCCCTGCCCAATGAAGAAATGTACTCTGCTGGAACAGTTGAAGTGTGTATTAGAAGAGAATAAAGAATACTGGTACTCACAGATAACTTTTCTAGTCCTGACTGCCTTATGCTCCCTAGTTGCGAGCAACCCGTCCTAGGTGGGTAATACTAGCCGCAGGCCTTGTTATCTGGGTTGGGAACACTCTTAGTATGTGTGGTGTTCCACCTCGGGTGATGCTAGTGTATACATTTTTTGCAAAAGCCTGTACTCCAAGTAAAAGTGGTAATGTAGTTGTACCTGAGTTTTGCCACTAGATGTTGCTAGTATGTATATCTTGTACCTAGGTATTGCACAGCTGTAGTACTCAAGGGGTTATTGTTGTTTGTGATTTGTGCACCAACGAGAGCTCTTTCCTCTTCTCTACCTATCCCTTTTCTCCTTTCTTCTCTTGCACTCTCTTCTCACCCACTCACAGCAGGTATTACATATCCTTTAGAAGGTAGTCACATGGGGAGAGGAAGTGTTAGTGAGTCTTAAGTCTGGTTCCTGTACAGAGAGGATGCAAGCCAGAACAGTCCCTACAGCAGTTACGTTGTGCCCTGGCTTATGCACAAGGGGATTATTCCCCCTCCCCTCAGACCCATTGTTTCTGGTTGGCAATCACTATATGAAAATCTTTGTGAGTGGCTGGATGGACTACTACAACCACTTGTCAAACGAGTGCCTGGTTACCTCCAGGATACAGGCAGGACTGTATTTACCACTAGGCACCCGTGGTCCGGTGCCTAGGGCAGCACCTTTCAGGGGGGCAGCACCAGGGAGCAGGGGACAGAAAAAATTTTTTTGTTTGTTTTTATTTTTTTTGTTTCCCACCTCCCGTTCAGACTTGCCAGTAAATCTGGTGTCTTTTCAAGGGGGGTGGGGGGTATGATGGTATTGGTCAGGTCTGGTATCGCTAATAGGTGCGTGAAGATGGGGCGTCTTCAGGTTTAGTGCCTGGGGCAACAGCAGCTGTTAATACAGCCCTGGATACAGGAGCAGTTCTTGAGGCTTTGTCTCATGAAACATGGTGTGAGGGTTTCCATTGGCTTGGTTTGGATGTAGTGTCCTTGTACACTTCTATCCTTTTTCCTGTAAGGGCATTTATTATTTACAAACAGCAGGTGTTTCAATGGGGGCCAAATACTCCCCGTCCATGGCCAATCTGGTAATGTCATATTGGGAAAGCAAATACATCTACTCACATGACAATCCATTTTTGGAGTACATTCAGTGGTATAGCAGATTCATTGATGACCTCCTCCTCATTTGGAGGGGTCCTGAATCTGCCGTACCACTGTTCCTGAATTATGTCAATTCCGATCAGTGGGGTTGAACTATTACGCATTACATGAATTCCTCTGAAATTACTTTTTTTGATTTAGAATTGAAAGGCATCCCTAACTCTGTCATAATTTCCACATAGCAAGCCCATTTCTGGCAACCCTACCTAACATGGCCGTAGTTGTCACTCATCCCATACCATCAAGGCAATTCCCCTTGGAGAACTCACCCGTATGAAAAGGAATTGCAGTACACACAAGCTGTACCTTAGCAGTAACAGACTATTAGCTAGAGGTTATCCTCAGTGGATGATAGACAGGGCACATAGACGAGTAGATGACAGGGAGAGATTAAGTCTTTTACAACAACATAGAAAAGGGCCAGAGACTAGGAAACGTGCAGCTAAATACAAGTTGAAATATATAGGACTCACCACCCGAAAGCTCAGAGTACGTATACTTGAACATCTATACGATGCGCCATTATCTGTACTTTCTATCGGTACCTTGATTGCGCATATGCGACTTTTTGATGACTTTTTATTAAAATTTTTCTGGATTTGATGCCACCAAAAATCGCAATTGTGCATTATGGAATTTTTGGGCGTTTGTGCCATTTACCGTGCGAGATCAGGAATGTGATAACTTAATAGTTGGGGTGATTACGCACGCGGCGATAGCAAATATATTTGTTTATTTATTTATTTTTATTTATAAAATGGGGAAAGAGGGGGGGTTTCAAACTTTTATTAGGGGAGGGGGCTTTTTATTCATAAAAAAAACATTTATTTACTTTTTTACACACATACTAGAAGCCCCCTGGGGTTAGGGTTATTCCTCCCTAGGGTTAGGGTTATTCCCCCCTAGGGTTAGGGTTATTCCCCCCTGGGGTTAGGGTTATTCCCCCCTGGGGTTAGGGTTATTCCCCCTGGGGGACTTCTAGTATGCCTGCTCTAATCTCTCATAGAGATCTATGCAGTATAGATATACTGCATAGATTCATGAGATAGGCATTCTATTGCTTTTGGCTAGTGCAGCCGAAAACAATAGAATGCCAAGCCGGGATTAGCGCCATTACGGCGCCGACCCCGGCCGGTATGAGATGCGGGGATGCAGCGATCCCCCCAACTAGACACCAGGGAAGTGGCCAAGCAGCATTATATATGCAGCTGTCAGCTTTGACAGCTGCATTTAAAAGGCTAATTAGTGGGCACGGCGATTGGACAGTGCTTGCTAATTGCCGCGGTCCCGGGCTACAAGCGGCACCCGGGATTGCGGTGGTTCAGAGCTCCCCCACCCGCTGAGGATGTACAGTTACACCCTCGTGCGGGTAAAGCTACCACCGAGGGGTGGATATAAGAAACACCTATTGCAACAAAGAAAGGCATTCTGGATGTTCCAACTTGATACTACTACCCCTAGTGATATGGGGCATGAACTCTTGCTCCATTATTATGATAACAGAAATGTAACATTAACGTAATTTCTGAAAGCATTAGTTCAAGTATATATTCTAAGTGTGTACAGGTTGCATATACTTTGATTTTAACCAATGTTTGTATATGAATTAATAAGTTAAACGAAACACTTGTGACTTTATTACCATATAATTATGTTTCACCTGGGTGTTGTACATGTTCCCTATGTATATCCTGAGTCAGTGTGTGGTCAGTGAGCCCTGACTAAAGGTGTATAACCTGAAACGCATAGGCCAAAGCTGGGACCTGTGCTGTTTGATTTTATGGGCTGAAAATTCAATAAAGAAACTTTGGACTGAAAAGACAAGCACTGATCCGTTTCTACTTTGCTATTGACACTCTCAATATACAGCCGTATAACCTATATATGATTTTTTAGAAATGTCTTCAGGCAACAGGCACTCCAATGGTTAATATTACACACAGAATGCAAAACAGTAGTGTGGTGTCCCACTGGGGTGTTCCTATTCTTTACACCCCTCGTAAAAGTCTATACGTGTTTGTGGCCTTGTTATAGCTGTAGTGTTACCAAAGATGACCACTAGATGTCGCTGTATGGTATAACTAAGGTCCAGAGTCTGCACAGCTGAAGTATCTCAAGGGTTATTTGTATGTGTTTGTACCAGATTCTGTTATCCAGTACGATCACCCCTTTCTTCTATCCTATCCTTTCTTTCTCTCCCTCTTCTCTATTGAACCCTTTCCACCCAACCACAGCGCATCTTACACACTGGTTAGGAAGTCAGTCCCTTGGGTGGAGGAGTTTTAGCTAAGCCTTTGTGTAGGCAGGATGCAAGTTAGATAGCTCTCCACCGTGGTTCTACCTGGGCCCTGGCCCCCTGCCAGGTCCCCCTCTACTACCCCAGAGTTTTTTAGTCAGTACTCCGCATGGGTAGGACGCAGAACAGACAGCTTTCACAAACCTCTTTCTTGAAGCACCAAACAAGCTGTATGATGCGCTGCTAAGCACTTCAGGAGAAGACTAGCCTACAGACAACCTCAACCCCCACTGAGGACTAGGAGTCACTACAGTGCAGGACGGTATCCATAGAAAAGCCAAAGAGCTAGGAACTAATCCAGGTAAAGCAAAGTTACTAAAAGGTCGATGAACTTCATCTCACAACATGAGTGTACTTAGTAAATTCTAACCACTCTGCTCATTATAGGTAACAGGGTCTGGGGCCTGTGTCACCCATCAGTACGGTTCAGCCAAAGCTAGTGGGCATAATAAGGTGGTGTGAAGACTATAGGAAAGGTCAAAACGCAGGCACAGGTTATTTATTATTATTATTTATTATTATTATTATTATTATTATTATTATTATTATTATTATTATTATTATTCTACTACAAGTATTCTTCTGAGCACTCCAACCTCCAAGCAGAGCACATTACTAATTGGGTTGAGACTCTCATGGCACTCTCCTCTCTACTAGCTCAGTACAACCTTATCAAGTCTACTACATCCTACTCAGCACTTATCCCACAGATCTGGTGTTTTCTCTGTAGGTGTATTTATTGGAACTGTATCAAGTATATTGCAAGAGTTGTTGTTTTCCCTGCTGCACATTTATAAGTAGTAACCAAGTCAACGTTATTACTGAGTCAGTGATTATTCACCACCACCTGCACAGCACGTACACCGCAACCATTGGACACTTCCCCTTTCTGTGGGTGGCGAGTCCTACCACTATTTCAGAGGGTTACTACACCGCTCTGACCACCTGTGACTACACTATCCCAAGGGACCCGGCAGCAACCCGACAGGACACCGACCACAGGGGAGAAGGGTACAACCGACCTTACACTTTTAAAGCAGGCGTGCCATCACACCTGTGTGCCCACCAGGCACTGGCGTCACGTGACAAAACCCAAAGGTCCAGCTGTATCTCGGCCATCCACCTCAAGCAGTAGTGTCACACGTCCACCTAGCAATTGACCGGCCGTTCCAACGCTACAACATTATCCAGGGGCTCACCACAGTAGTACCAAATTATTGTTTTTTTGGCACACTCTCAGTATACAGCCGCATAACCTATATCTGAGGTTTTTAACCAAGTAGATACACTGCAGGGTATTCCTCACAGTGCACTCCAGCTGTGTATCTGAACCCACTGATGTGCTCCTAGTCGGTGTAATGGCTGTATATATGTGTGATCAATCTCTGCTATCTATAATTTGAGCCCTAACAAGGGTCTCTCCTGCCTAAAATCACCTAACACCTGACTGTCCCGGCTACAGACTGTCTCCCTCTCTAACACCTGACTGTCCCTGCTACAGACTGTCTCCCTCTCTAACACCTGACTGTCCCTGCTACACTGTCTCCCTCTCTAACACCTGACTGTCCCTGCTACACACTGTCTCCCTGTATAACACCTAACTGTCCCTGCTACACACTGTCTCCCTCTCTTACACCTGACTGTCCCTGCTACACACTGTCTCCCTCTCTAACACCTGACTGTCCCTGCTACACACTGTCTCCCTCTCTAACACCTGACTGTCCCTGCTACACTGTCTCCCTGAATAACACCTAACTGTCCCTGCTACACACTGTCTCCCTCTCTTACACCTGACTGTCCCTGCTACACACTGTCTCCCTCTCTAACACCTGACTGTCCCTGCTACACACTGTCTCCCTCTCTAACACCTGACTGTCCCTGCTACACACTGTCTCCCTCTCTAATGGCCCTATTCCACGGGTCGTTGGAGGAGCAAACGAGCGCTGTCAGCGCTCGTTTGCTCCTCGTTCACCGCTCGCTGCCGCCGCTATTCAACGCGTCTGCAGCGAGCGGGTGAGTGCGGGAGGGGGCGGCGGGGAGCTGCGGGGGGGCTGCCCGGGGGATCGCTAGATCGTCCGGGCAGCCCATAGGATATAGCAGCGTCTGCTGCCGATGCTCCTATTCAACGGAGCGACGGCAGCAGATCGCTGCTATATCAGTCGCTTGTTTTTCAACATGTTGAAAAACAAGCGACTGCAACGATCAGCCGACATGAACGATGTCGGCTGATCGTTGCACTCTATTCCACGGAACGATTGTCGTCCGTAGCGGTCGATATCGTCCGAAAACGAACGATAATCGTTCCGTGGAATAGGGCCATAACACCTGACTGTCCCTGCTACACACTGTCTCCCTCTCTAACACCTGACTGTCCCTGCTACACACTGTCTCCCTGTATAACACCTAACTGTCCCTGCTACACACTGTCTCCCTCTCTTACACCTGACTGTCCCTGCTACACACTGTCTCCCTCTCTAACACCTGACTGTCCCTGCTACACACTGTCTCCCTGTATAACACCTAACTGTCCCTGCTACACACTGTCCCCCTGTCTAACACCTGACTGTCCCTGCTACACACTGTCTCCCTCTCTAACACCTAACTGTCCCTGATACACACTGTCTCCCTGTCTAACACCTGACTGTCCCTGCTACACACTGTCTCCCTGTCTAACACCTGACTGTCCCTGCTACACACTGTCTCCCTGTCTAACACCTGACTGTCCCTGCTACACACTCCTTCTCCTTCTCTAGCTCCAAGTAGCATCTAAAATTTATCTGAAAACCACTATTCTGGTTAAACCAGCCAGTGAATGCAGAGGCTTCTTTTTACTTCCTGTGTACTCCTAGTGCCTCCTCCCCCCACACACAAACAGACAATCTTTCTTCTTGCTCTCCCTACCTCCTGAATACACATTTGACCAGTTTTGAAGCATTTGGAAATGAGTCCCTCTAAATCCTTCCCTTTGTATCAATGGACACTTCACCTTCTGATATCTACCCTCCCGGTACTCTTTATATATGTACATTTAGTCTCTGTCATTCTGGTAAAGGTTTGTGTCTTTTCATTAAGGTCCCAGTATCCCGCTGCTCAGACCCATGTTTACCTGGAAGCCGGAAAAAGGCGCGACCGACATCCATCCATACCTGCTGCTATGACTGCGTCCTGTGCTCAGAAGGGGAGATATCCAATATAACTGGTGTGCAGTACTATGAATAGTAAATGTGGAAATATATATGATCTAGAGGGTGAACAGAGCACAGATAATACCCAATACACTGTAATGGGGACATGAAAAGGATGACAGCAGCAGCTCACAATGAGATTTCATACTGTTTTCTGCTCATAAAAAACAATAAAAAATTATAAATGGGGAAATTAGGTTCCTATTAATAGTCTATACACAGGATGGACCCCCAATAGGGCGTCAGTCCCTGCACTCGAATTGGTGCAAAAACAGACAAAAAAAATACAAGATGCAAAATAAGTAGTACAAACGGGCCAAGGAGAATGCCAAACAAGCAAGGGACAAGAGCCAGAGATAGTAACAGAGAGGGCAAACAAGGTACAAAGACAGTAGACAAGGCAAAGTCACAAAGACACACAGAAGGACAGGACCAAGAAGGCAGCAAGGCAAAAAGTAAAAACCAAAAGGTATACAGGAACGAGCAATGCAGAACAATAACAGCAGACAAGACTAAATAACAAAAGAGGCAGAGGTAAGAACCAAGAAGGCAACAAGGAACAGGGAACCAAACTAATGGAGAACACTACAAGGTAACCCAAAGCCAGAGATAAAAGCAGTAGGAACTGAGGACTAAGCAAGGTAAACTGAGGACAAAACGAGACACAGACAAAATGCTGGATTAAGCTGAACAGATAAACTACACAAAGCTATCAAGAGCCCAGACTGAAGGGAGAGACCAAGCCAGGGGCGGACCTACCGCCGTAGCAGCCGTAGAGGCTGCTACAGGGCCCCGCCGCATCGGGGGCCCGTGGCGCAGGCCCCCGGAGCTCACATAGCCTGCAGCACCCGGCGGCCAAGCAGGCCTCCCGGGTGCTGCAGCTGTTTGAGGTATCCCGGGGATTCCCGGGCAGCACAGGTGACGGGCTCAGCATCTGCCAGGGCAAGTACTTCCGGGGCAGGGAGCATCTCTAACAGGCGCTCCTGTGCCGTGCCAGAAGTACAGGCTGGGGCCGGACGCTGAGCTCACTGGTTCCTGTGCTGCCGGGGATAGGACGGGACGTGCGAGATTGCCGTCCCGGCAGCACAGTTACCAGTGAGCTCAGCATCCGTCCCCAGCCTGTACTTCCGGCATGGCACAGGAGCGCCTGTTAGAGATGCTCCCTGCCCCGGAAGTACTTGCCCTGGCGGACGCTGAGCCCGTCACCTGTGCTGCCCGGGAATCCCCGGGACAACTCAAACAGCTGCAGCACCCGGGAGTACTTGCCCTGGCGGACACTGAGCCACGCTCATCCCGTCACCTGTGCCCTGGAGAAGACAGCCGACGGTGGAGTTATGTGAGTTGTGTTTTTTTATCTGCTTTGCAAAGGGGAATATTCAGGGGGGCATCTATGGGGGATATACAGGGGGCATCTATGGGGGATAATACAGGGGGGGCATCTATGGGGGATATATAGGGGGCATCTATTGGGGATAATACAGGGGGGGCATCTATTGGGGATAATACAGAAGGGCATCTATGGGGGATAATACAGGGGGCATCTATGGGAGATATACAGGGGGCATCTATTGGGGATAATACAGGGGGCATCTATGGGGGATATACAGGGGGGAATCTATGGGGGATATACAGGGGGGGAATCTATGGGGGATAATACAGAGGGGCCATCTATGGGTGATATACAGAGGGGCCATCTATGGGGGATATACAAGGGGGGCATCTATTGGGGATAATACAGGGGGCATCTATGGAAATATACAGGGGCCAACTATGGGGGATAATACAGGGGAGAGCATCTATGGGGGATAATACAGGGGGGCATCTATGGGGGATAATACAGGGGGAGCATCTATGGGAGATATACGGGGGCATCTATGGGGGATATACAGGGGGCTATCTATGGGGATGATACAGAGGGGCCATCTATGGGTGATATACAGGGGGGCCATCTATGGGGGATATACAAAGGGGGAATCTATGGGAGATATACGGGGGGCATCTATGGGGGACATAAAGGGGGCTATCTATGGGGGATATACAGGGGGCATCGATGGGGATATACAGGGGGACATGGACCAAGGGGGATGGACAACACACGGGGGTAATTTATAAGGGGCCAACACAGGTGGTATCAGTAAGGGGGAATACACATAGGGGCATATACTATAAGGGGGTCACATAGTGTCAGGGCTATCCACTAAACAAGGGTGTAAAGGGGCCAATACAGATGCAGTTTGTAGAGAGATGAGGATGGTGCAAGAGTGAGGAGACTAATATGTCTGTCTGGCAGATTCTGTGGATTCGTGGCTCAGAGAAGTTCTCATAATGACCCAGGACGGATGAAGAAGAAAATGAAAAGGAAACTACTCCGATCAGAGAAGACGCCCCCTGTGAGTCACTAAATATAACTGTACTATAATTTATATGGTGTACAAAACCTGTGTAGAGCTGAGTGGGCTGATGGCATAGTGGTCGATTGAGGGGGGGGGGACCCAATAAAAAGTTTGCTATGGGGCCCAGCCATTTCTAGTTACGCCCCTGGACCAAGCTATAAGAGAAATCAAGTCCCGGACTCAAAGCTCATTGGTAAAGGCAGGAGAAACACAGAAAACAAGAAGTGAAGAGACCTGTCCATCAAAACACAGCAGAGACAATTAGTGAGAAAGCCACAGCAAGGTACTGTAAGTGTAGGGAGAACTAAGAAACACGGAACGGATCACAGAAGACATAAGCAAAGAACATAATAAAACCAGGAAAGGACTTAAGGCCAAAAGCACAGTCTTTGGCGCAGAGGTTGAATCTTCGCCGCAGAGGGTGGCACTGATGCTTTTTTTAGGCACGATCATGACACACACTCAAGGATTAGCTGATCTGCAAACCATGAACTGGAACAGAACACTTCGTACAGATGCTTCGTGAAAAAAACACTGTGGCACTCCCCTAACTTGTAAACTTGAGAAACTTTATTCCATTAAAAGCAAGTTACAGGACACTGAAAGGTGATCAGGCTATGACCGTTTTGCAATTAGTGTGAGTCCTCTCACCTGTCAACTTAATTCTCACCTGGAATAAAGTTTTTCAAGTCTACAAGTTCGGTGAGTGAAACATTGGATTGGACTTGGAGTGGACTTGGATTATACTGTTGAGCAACACCGTCAGACTCCAGGTCAGTAGCCGGTAGTGTCTCCACACCATCAGAGTTGGTACACAAGGTACAGAGTTGGGAGCCTCAGCGCCATAAGTGGAACTTTTGATCAGGTCAGAGATGGAGGGAAGAGGTTGTGGATATCATTGTATGTGAAAGGAGAGGTGGATTAGTCGGGAAGCATAAATGACGGGAAGAAAAAATTTTCCAATGATGTCCAGAAATGTTATTGAAGGGGAAAGTTGCAGGGGGTGGTCAGGGCTTGGATGTAAGGTTTGAAAGACAGAACAAGATCAAAGGTGACCCCAAGGAAGGAGACTACTGGTGGGGCTAAGCACAGAGTAGCCATGAACTCAAATCAATTGATTAGATGGATTGAGCGAGATGGGGAACAGTTAGTAAATTCTGTCTTCTCCATATTGAGTTTTAGAAAGTTGGAGGAAAAAAAAGAACATATAGCTGAAAGTCACTGAATGTACAAATAGTGAGGTATAAGGTGATCCAAGAGCAGGTCAAGGGACTGGTGAACTGTGACAAATCAGAGGAAAGGTCAAAGACGAGGAACTGGAGTATTGGTGTGGCGATGTTAGGACACGGGCTGTGCGTTCGGCTCCTGGCATCACCAATGCATGCGGCCACAGCATTCATAACAACCGCTCCGGCGGGTTGCTGGGGGCGCAACGATGGCGTCCATAGCAGCCAGACTGCTTCTCATGTTTTTCACCCACTCTGCTATTCCATGTTGTAGCAGAGGCCAGGGTTTCACTCCCCTGGCAGATTAGCATAGGTGTTGAGTGTGTTTGTTGATTGTTGACTGACAGCTGACTCACAGTCAGCTCTTGGTATCTGTACAGAGCCTTAGCTCCAATCAAGCCTGGTTCCGGGACTACAGGCTCCGTAAGTATCAGCATTTGTATCATGTTCTTGCCTGCAATAGTATCTAGCTCCTTCAATAGTATCTAGTGCCTGCAATAGTATCTAGTTTTCCTTCATTTATTCTCTGGTTACCTGACTTCTGCTATAAACCCTTTGACTACTCCTTTGGCCATGATTTTGTACTTTGCTGCTCGTTTGGCTTTGACTTGGACTCCTGACTTTCCCTTTATTGTGTTTTGTCTTCTCTTGTTTTGTTCTGTGTTCCACTTAGTGAGATCAGGGACTGCCGTCCAGTTGTCCATGCTATTAGGGCTCACCTGTCCTTGTGTTTCCCTGTCCCTATCCTAACTGAGGATTTGGCAGATCATAGGGTGGTTTCAGTAGAGTGCAGGAGGTCAAAAAGGGAGTCGAATGAGAGCAGGGAGGATAGTTTAAGGTAAACAGGGACAGAAAAAGCCTAAGCGAAAACCCATGTTGGAGGTCTTCTTGAAATCCTCTGCATTGACACTTCAGGTATTGGTTGTGTTAGAAACTCACCTGCCAGGGCTCCTGCGGCGTCCTCCTCGGTCCCGGCTTCTTCTGTCGGCGCTAGGACCCAGCGCCGAGGCGGCCGCCTGAGCCGGGTGACGTCACGGAGACCCGACGGCGTCCCTGGTAACCAGGGACGCCGCGGCTCCGAAGCACTCGTGGCGGCCGACCAGCCTGTGCAGCTGAATGGCATCATGCTCAGGCTGAGGGGCGGATCGCTCCGCCACTCGTTCTGTAGCAGATCAGCTGCTAGATATCTGGGATCAGGGGGTCGGACCAATGATGTGCTGGTCCGGCCTCCTGACCCAGTATAAAGTGTAATCACTGTCAGCTCTCTTTGCTGGCTATTAGTTGTTCTGATCCCAGCTCCCCAGTTCTTCCCTGTACTCTGCCCTGTTCCTTCTATATCGCCTTGCCTGGATTCTGACCTTTTGCCTGTTCCTTGACTACCCGCTTCTTCCTGATTTTGTACTGCGTTGCTCGTTCGGTTCTGACTTGGCTAGTTGACTTTCCGCATTGTGTTTGTCTGTCTGTCTGCGTTTTATGTTTTGCACCTATTCAGTATAGGGATTGTCTTCGTGGTTGTCCGCGACCGCTTAGGGTCGACCGAGGCAAGTAGGCAGGTGACAGTGGGTGGGTGCAGATTTAGGGCCGACTGTCTCTTGTCTTGTCCTCACCTGCCTTTCGTGACAGAATAGCCAGCCCAATATTATTTATACGTCTCCCAAGGGGTATCATGGATCCCATTAAGACCTTGGTAGAGCAGATGCAGAACCTGAACACGTTGGTCCAAGGACTTTCGGAACGTGTCCAGGAACAGGAGGCTGCTCCCCGCCAAGTGACTATGACGACCCCTTCTCCGCCCGAACCACCGGTACAACTCCCCGAAAAGTTTAAGGGGGATAGAAAGGATTTTCGGACCTTCAGGGAGGGATGTAAATTATTTTTTCGGTTACGTCCACGCTCCTCTGGGGACGAGAACCAAAAGGTGGGAATTATCATGTCCCTTCTGCAAGGACCACCACAAGAATGGGCATTTTCCCTACCTCCCAACGCCATTGAGTTAAGTTCTGTTGATGTCTATACTGTGGCAGAGCTGGACACCATGTTCGGGAGTGTACCTCCAGGCCTGGATCACCGCTGGAAAACTCCAGCGCCTGAATGACTATCGAGGGGGTCATTCAGGCGCACAGGTACCGCTCGATAGAAAAAACAAATTGATGGTGCCTATTACTCTTTCTTTAGGGGAAAGAAGTATTTCAGGATCGGCCCATATCGATTCTGGGGCATCTGCTAATTTTATAAATTATGGTTTCTGGTCCAGTCTGGGAGTATGTCCACTTCAGCGTAAGTGCCCGCTGAGTATCACTGGGGCGGATTTTACACCATTGGCGCAGGGTAAGGTGAGATATATCACCCCCCGTCTTGAGGTAAAAGTAGGTTCTATTCATTCTGAGTTTCTTGATTTTTTGGTTATGGATAATTTGTCCTCAGACATTATTTTGTGTTGCCCTTGTTGACTCAGCATAACCCGGTGTTTGATTGGTCAAACAGGGAACTCATCCAATGGGGACCGGGGTGTGCTTCCCATTGTATTTCTTTGCATTTAACTGAATGTTCTTTGTTGGAAGGGGAGATTCCCGAATTCTTATCTGATTTTGCCGATGTGTTTGACGAAAGATCAGTTGACAAATTACCTCCTCATCGCCCATACGATTGTGCCATTGATTTAATTCCTGAGTCTAGATATCCCAAAGGTCGGATGTTTAATTTATCAAGGACTGAAAGGGAGGCTATGCGTGAATATATCAAGGATAATTTACGCAAAGGTCATATTCGTCCTTCCTGCTCTCCACTAGGGGCAGGGTTTTTCTTTGTTGGTAAGAAAGATGGTAGTCTATGTCCCTGCATTGATTATCGGGAGTTAAATAAAATCACTATTAAGAACCAACATCCTCTTCCGTTGATCCCGGATTTGTTTAATCAGATTGTAGGGGCTCAGTGGTTTTCCAAGATTGATCTTCATGGAGCCTATAATCTGATTAGGATAAAGGAAGGGGATGAGTGGAAGACCGCCTTTAATACCCCTGAGGGACACTTTGAATACCTTGTAATGCCCTTTGGGCTATGTAATGCCCCTGCAGTGTTCAAACACTTTGTGAATGACGTATTTCGTGAGTACTTAGGTCGGTTCTTAGTGGTGTACTTGAACGACATAATGATTTACTCTCCTGATTGATCTTCCCACATCTATCATGTTCGTAAAGTTATGGAACTACTGAGATTAAACCATTTGTTTGCTAAGTTGTCGAAGTGCCAATTCGGTGTTCAGGAGATCTCATTTTTGGGATACAAAATCACCTCCAATTCTTTTGAAATGGATCCCCTTAAAATAGCGGCCATTAAGAAATGGGAGCGTCCCAACAATCTTAAAGCCTTACAGAGATTTTTGGGATTCGCTAATTATTATAGGAAGTTTATTCAGGGTTTCTCCATAATTGCTAAACCTCTTACTGATATGACTAGAAAGGGAGCGGATTTGGTAAATTGGATTCCTGAAGCTGTTCTGGCCTTCGACAAACTTAAAGGATGTTTTTCAGTGGCTCCAGTATTGATTCAGCCAGATTTTGAGCAACCTTTCATTGTTGAGGTGGATGCCTCAGAGGTGGGGGTGGGAGCTGTTCTCTCACAAGGCTCAGATACACTCACCAATCTCAAACCCATAGCCTATTTTTCTAGAAAATTTTCTAGAGCGGAATGTAACTATGACATAGGTAGGTAATAGAGAACTTCTTGCTATAAAATGGGCCTTTGACGAGTGGAGGCATTTTTTAGAAGGGGCTAAACACAAGGTTAAGGTATTGACTGATCATAAGAATCTTGTTTATCTAGATAAAGCTAAAAGTCTTACTCCTCGGCAGGCCAGATGGGCACTCTTCTTCACACGCTTTGATTTTGAGGTAACCTTCAGACCTGGCTCCAAGAATGTAAGAGCAGACGCTTTATCACTTAGTTTCAATAGCAGTAGTACTTCCACAGAGGACCCTGAAACTATTTTATCCCCTGGGGTGGTGGTAGCCATATTACAGCCCGATCTAGCTGCTCAAGTGATAGACTCGCAAGCCATGGCCCCTAAAAACACCCCAGAAAATAAACTTCGTTCCCCCAAACCTCCGCCTTAGAGTGCTTGAAGAGACTCATTGCTCTGTACTAGCAGGTCATCCAGGCATTGCTGGAACTAGATATCTTTTGGCTCGTCATTATTGGTGGCCATCTTGGGCCAGAGATACAAAATTGTTTGTGGATGCATGTGAGGTCTGTGCTAGGTCTAAGATGTCTTGTAGATTGCCGGAGGGACTTCTTCAACCTTTGCCAGTACCTACCAAACCCTGGACCCATATCTCTATGGATTTCATAACTGATCTACCAGTATCCAAGGGTAAAACAGTAATTTGGGTGGTCATCGATAGATTCTCTAAAATGTGTCATCTAATCCCTCTTAGTAAACTCCCTACTGCATGTAGTTTGGCTTCCCTATTTATTAATCATGTTCTCCACCTGCATGGGGTTCCCGAAAATATTGTTTCTGATAGGGGGGTACAGTTTGTATCTAAATTCTGGAGAGAATTCTGTGGTCGTCTGGGTATAACCTTGTCTTTATCCTCAGCGTTCCATCCTCAGTCTAATGGGCAAACTGAGAGAGTAAACCAGTCGTTAGAACAGTTTTTAAGATGTTTTGTTGCAGGTTCTCAGGACAAATGGAAGGAATATTTACCTTTAGCTGAGTTTGCACAAAATAATCGTGAAAATCAGTCCCTAAAAATGTCGCCTTTCTTTTGCAATTTCGGGTATTCTTCCGTTCATGCTGCCGAGTCAATCAACCCATCCGTTGAAAAGACCTACAAAAGACTGTGCACAGTCTGGGCCCAGGCTCTGCAGAACCTGGTTAAAGCCCAAGAATGTTCTAAAAGACAATCTGATAAAAGACCCAGAATACAAGGTGGGGGATAAGGTATGGCTCTCGACCAGAAATTTGAGATTGAGAACCCCATCCGGTCGCCTAAATTCATCAGTCCCTATGTAATTCTAAGGATCATTAATCCAGTTTCTTTTAAGTTGCAACTACCCAAGAGTATGAAGATCCATGATGTTTTCCATAAAGCTCTGCTAAAGAGATATGTTGATCCGGTGTTGCCATCTGTCCTCCCTGCTCCCTTGGTCGTTCAAGGAGAGCTGGAGAACGAAGTGGAGAGAATTCTGGATTCTCGTTGGGTCCAGAGTTCTTTGCAGTACCTGGTTCATTGGAGGGGAATTGGCCCTGAAAAACGCACTTGGGACATGCATGCGCCGCGTCTTGTTCGACAATTTCACTCATGTAACCCTCTCAAGCCGGGTCCTTTAAATAAGGGTCCTGAGGCCCCTCATAAAAGGAAGGGGTAATGTTAGAAACTCACCTGCCAGGGCTCCTGCGGCGTCCTCCTCGGTCCCGGCTTCTTCTGTCGGCGCTAGGACCCAGGCGGCCGCCGCCTGAGCCGGGTGACGTCACGGAGACCCGACGGCGTCCCTGGTAACCAGGGACGCCGTGGCTCCGAAGCACTCGTGGCGGCCGCCCAGCCTGTGCAGCTGAATGGCATCATGCTCAGGCTGAGGGGCGGATCGCTCCGCCACTCGGTCTGTAGCAGATCAGCTGCTAGATATCTGGGATCAGGGGGTCGGACCAATGATGTGCTGGTCCGGCCTCCTTACCCAGTATAAAGTGTAATCACTGTCAGCTCTCTTTGCTGGCTATTAGTTGTTCTGATCCCAGCTCCCCAGTTCTTCCCTGTACTCTGCCCTGTTCCTTCTATATCGCCTTGCCTGGATTCTGACCTTTTGCCTGTTCCTTGACTACCCGCTTCTTCCTGATTTTGTACTGCGTTGCTCGTTCGGTTCTGACTTGGCTAGTTGACCTTCCGCATTGTGTTTGTCTGTCTGTCTGCGTTTTATGTTTTGCACCTATTCAGTATAGGGATTGTCTTCGTGGTTGTCCGCGACCGCTTAGGGTCGACCGAGGCAAGTAGGCAGGTGACAGTGGGTGGGCGCAGATTTAGGGCCCACTGTCTCGTGTCTTGTCCTCACCTGCCTTTCGTGACAGGTTGTTAGTAGAGACAAGAGAACCAAACTCATCTTACTTGGGTTTGGTTCAAACTTTACTAAAAGTTAGGTTAGACTCAAACTCGCAAACCACAGTAATTCCCTTTGGCGAAACCCATTAAAGGAGCATCAGCAAAAGGGGAATCATCACATGGCCTGGCAACCAGTTTTCCCAGATGAGACAAAATATATGTCAGAGACGATATAAAAGGCAATGCACACTTCAGAAATTATTTTAGAGATAACCAGTCATCCTTGGTTATAGCTGTGATAACTTTAGATATGAGAGATAACCCATACTCATGGCCATGAATGATCCGTCACTCATGCCCTCCTTAATAGGGTGGCCCCAAACGACTGTCCAACCCAAGTGGGCCATCACCTTCCATTTTCAAGCACATTATTGAAAATGTCTGGGATGGCCCGCTGAAACATTGTGTCTGTTATATGCTGCACTGTGCTGTTATTTTTTACCTTTCTATGGCATACATTTTTTCACCTTTCTGCAACACTTATTTTGGTGCGCCATGGACTATTTCTTAGATAGATAGATAGATAGATATTAACATGCAATATGTTATGAATTATTCCTACAGACTCTAACAACTGCATAAAATGCCCCAGTGATGAATGGCCGAATGAGAAGAGAGACCGATGTCTGCCCAAAGTCGTGATTTTCATCTCTTACCACAATGACACAATGGCTTCTGTATTCTCCTGCGTCTCGCTCTTCGGATGTCTTGTGACCGGCTCCATATTAGGAATATTTATCTCTTACCGGGACACTCCTATTGTTAGAGCTAATAACCGGAACCTGAGTTATCTCCTCCTGGTCTCCATCATCCTCAGCTTCCTCTCCGTCTTCTTGTTTCTTGGTCGTCCCAGTGATGTCACTTGTAGATTACGGGAAACCAGTTTTGGAGTCTTCTTTTCGGTTGCTGTCTCATCACTTCTCGCCAAGACTGTGATGGTTTGTGTTGCTTTTAAGTCCACCAAGCCTGGAAGCCCCTGGAGGAAATGGCTGGGTTTGAAGCTGCCCTATACCATAGTGTTGTTGTGTTCATCCATTCAGGTTGTAATCTGTGCTATCTGGTTGTCTACCTCTCCTCCATTCCAGGACCTGGACACTCAGTCTTATCCTGGGAAGATCATCAGTCAGTGTAATGCAGGGTCAGAGATCTGGTTCTACTCCATGTTGGGGTATCTGGGGTTCCTGGCAGCGGTGAGCTTTGTTCTGGCTTTCATGGTGAGGACATTACCGGACACTTTCAATGAGGCCAAGTACATCACCTTCAGCATGCTGGTGTTCTGCAGTGTCTGGATCGCCATGATCTCGGCTTATCTGAGCACCACAGGGAAATCCATGGTGGCTGTGGAGGTCTTTGCAGTGATGGCGTCCAGTGCTGGACTGTTAGGATGTGTGTTTCTCCCCAAATGTTTCATCATTTTATTTAGATCTGAAATTAATAGAAAACCTGATCTGCTGGGGAGAAGGAAGGGATGAGTAAGATCTCCTCTGCCTTGTCCTATTAGGTGTTATGAGGGGGATGGAGAGCATGAAGCGGCCATGGGGAAATCAGACATAAAGCAAAAGAGACAACCTGAACCTACATGGAATTTGTTTCAGGAGATCTTCTCCACATCAATCCCGAGAAGGATCGTCCTGTTGTTTTTCCCAAAGTAGCGATCAATAAGAAATTGCCTAGAAGTGATGTCCCTTTTTGTGCATAGCTGGGTCAGTGTATGCTGTAAAAAAAATAACATATAGAGAGACTGGCTGCCCTGAGGCTAAATGAGGGGCCTTCTTAAGTGCATTAGATTGCTGTATTCAAGAGGGACATAGACAAGTCTAGTGTGTTCTAAAAAGATAGTTCTCCCTATTTGCGATGACTTGTATACTCTACAGTCATGGCCAAAAGTTTTGAGAATGACACAAATCTTATATTTTCACATGATCCTCTGCCCTCTGGTTTTTATGTGTTTGTCAGATGTTTTTATCACATACAGAAATATTATTATTAAATATTATGAGTAACAAAAGCTTATATTGACAGTTAGATTGAGTTACTGCAGCAAGTCAATATTTGCAGTGTTGTTCCTTCTTCTTCAGGACCTCTGCAATTCTCCCCGGCTGCTCTCATCAACTTCTGGACCAAATCCTGACTGATAGCCGTCCATTCTTGCACAATCAATGCTTGCATTTTGTCAGAATTTGTTGGTTTTTCTTTGTCCACCCGTCTCTTGATGATTGACCACAAGTTCTCAATGGGATTAAGATCTGGGGAGTTTCCAGGCCATGGACCCAAAATCTCTATGTTTTGTTCCCTGAGCCATTTAGTTATAACCTTTGCTTCATGGCAAGGTGCTCCATCATGCTGGAAAAAGCATTGTTGATGGCCAAACTGCTCTTGGACGGTTGGGAGAAGTTGCTCTTGGAGGACATTCGGGTACCATTCTTTATTCATGGCTGTGTTTTTAGGCAAGACTGTGAGAGAGCCTATTGCCTTGGCTGAGAAGCCACCCCATACATGAATGGTTTCAGGATGCCGGCTACAGTTGGCATGAGACAAGACTGGTGGTAGCGCTCACCACGTCTTCCCCAAATAAGCTGTTTTCCAGATGTCCCAAACAATCGGAAAGGGGATTCATCAGAGAAAATGACTTTCCCCCAGTCCTCAGCAGTCCACTCCCTGGAACTTTTGCAGAATATCAGTCTGTCCCTGATTTTTTTTTTCTGGAGAGAAGTGGCTTCTTTGCTGACCTCCTTGAGACTAGGCCTTGCTCCAAGAGTCTCCGCCTCACAGTGTATACAGATACACTCACACCTGCCTGCTGCCATTCCTGAGCAAGCTCTGCACTGCTGGTAGCCCGATTCCGCAGCTGAAACACTTTTAAGAGATAGTCCTGGCGCTTGCTGGTCTTTCTTGGGTGCCCTGGAGCCTTTTTGGCAACAATGGAACCTCTCTCCTTGAAGTTCTTGATGATGCGATAGATTGTTGACTGAGGTGCAATCTTTCTAGCTGCGATACTCTTCCCTGTTAGGCCATTTTATGCAGTGCAATGATGACTGCACGTGTTTCTTTAGAGATAACCATGGTTAACAGAAGAGAAACAATGATGCCAAGCACCAGCCTCCTTTTAAAGTGTCCAGTGGTGTCATTCTTACTTAATCATGACAGATTGATCTCCAGCCCTGTCCTCATCAGCACCCACACCTGTGTTAATGGAGCAATCACTGAAACGATGTTAGCTGGTCCTTTTAAGGCAGGGCTGCAATGATGTTGAAATGTGTTTTGGGGGATAAAGTTCATTTTCTAGGCAAATATTGACTTTGCAAGTAATTGCTGTTAAGCTGATCACTCTTTATAACACTCTGAAGTATATGCAAATTGCCATTTTAAAAACTGAAGCAGCAGACTTTGTAAAAATGTATATTTGTATAATTCTCAAAACTTTTGGCCATGACTGTAGTTCACACAAAGTTTTCTTTTTTAACCCCTTAAGGACGGGGCCTATTTTCTTTTTTGGGCTTTTCTTTTTCCTCCTCGCATTTAAAAGGCCACAACACTTGCATTTTTTCCCCTACAGACCACTACACATGAGCCCTTATTTTTTGTACTAATTGTACTTTGCAATGACAGACTTAATTTTTACATTAAATATGCTGAGAAACTGGGAAAAATGTATATGCACGGTGAAATTGAAAATAAAACACAATTTTCTTTATTTTGGGGGTTGTGTTAACGCGTTCACCCTATGGTAAAACTGACATGTTATCTATGTTCCTCAAGTCAGTGCGATTACAATGATATGCAACTTGTATAACTTTTATTTTATTTGGCAGCTTTTTAAAAAAATGTAATCTAAAAAACTAAATGTTCCTTAAAATTGCTCTATTCCCATCCTTATAACGTTTTTATCCTTTTTATCCTTTTTATTACAAATTTTTCTGGATTTGATGACCATAAATGCGCAATTTTGCACTTTGGAATTTTTTTGAACTTGCGCCGTTTACCGTGCGAGGTCAGGAATGTGATAATTTAATAGTTCAGGCGATTACGCATGCGGCGATACCAAATATGTTTATTTACTTATTTTTATTTATAAAATGGAAAAAGGGGGGTGATTTAAACTTTTATTTGGGGAGGGGATTTTTTTTATTAATAAAAAATGTTTGTTTTTTACACACATTAATTAGATGTCCCCTGTGGACTTCTAATACAACTACATTAATCTCACATATAGATCAGTGTAGTATAAATTGTACAGCACTGATCCACTAGATCAGTGCTGTATTACTCTGGGATGCGGCAGACCAGATCTATATATTACCAAGCCGGAAACAGCATCATTCCGACACTGAGGCCTAGCTGGATAAGAAGAAGGGATCCCCTCTCCACGATCGCATTCGGTAATCCTCCCCATTAGACCACCAGGGAGGGGCACCGCAGGGCATTTAAATGCAGCTCTCATGTTTGACAGCTGCATTTAAAGTGACTCTGTACCCACAATCTGACCCTCCCAAACCACTTGTACCTTCAGATTGCTGCTTTTAATCTTAGATCTGTCCTGTGGTCCATTCGGCAGGTGATGCAGTTATTGTCTTACAAAACAACTTGCCCTATGGTCATGGCTTACATTGTGTATGCATTAGGCTGGCACCATGTCTCAGTCCCTCCTCCTTGCCCTCTTCATCATTAGGAATGCTCCAGGCAGATTTTCTCCTGTTTGAACAGGTGTCTTAACGATCCAGCCCATGTGCCGGGTTGACACAGGTGACGAATAGTAGGCAATCTGCCTGGAGCATTCCTAATGATGAAGGGGGAGGAGGGACAGAGGGACAGAGAGGTGGTGCCAGCCTAATGCATACACAAGCTAAGGACCACAGGACAGATCTTGGATTAAAAACAGCTATCCGACGGTACAAGCGGTTTGAGGGGGTCAGATTGTGGGTACAGAGTTACTTTAAATGTCCTAATTAGCTAATTCTCTCCAGTCTGACACATAAGATAATAAGATATTTTATTAAAGGTTTTCTGTTATAACTGTACAAGAATTAATTCGGTACATTAAGAATGGTGTACATCTAATCAAGAAAAATTAAATAGAGATTGTAACATAAGAAGACAAGTGATGACATAGTAAAAGGAATATAACATGTCACATCACACAATATTTTCGTACAGAGAAAACAGTGTTGTACGGGGGGGGGGGGATAAAATAACTATATGAAAATCCTTAGTAGAAAGGATAAATAACAATTTTGGTAAATGACAAACAGAACAGGTAATGGAAAGGAATACAGAACAGATCGGTGTTAGTGATGAGCAAGCGAGTACTAAAATGCTTGGGTGCTCGTTACTCAAAACGAATATCTCACAATATTCGAGTGCTCATTTTGAGTAACGAACCCCATTGAAGTAAATGGGAGACTCAAGCATTTTTGCAGGGGACTCAAATTCGGTAGAGGGAAGGTCGTGTGAAAACCTGTCAACCTCAGAAATTGATGAAAACACAACGGAAATGGACAGGAAACAGCAGGGGCAGCATGTATGCATGCCTCTGAGGCTGCCTAATGGCACCATTATGCCTAATTCTGTGCAACAGCCTGGTTAAAACAGAGGTAGGCATATGGACCACCCAAAAACTCAGCCTGACACAGCATGGCAGTGAAAATACAGGGAACCATTAAAACAGAGGTAGCATATCATGAACCAGCCAAAAATTCAGCCTGACACAGCATGGCGGTGAGGACAGAGTGAACAAGGTAGAAGCGGTAGCCAGTCATCCTCCCTAAAATTATACCAGACCTAGCATGGCAGTGAGCACACAGAGAACCATTAAAAGTGAGTGAGGAAGCAAGTGAGCCCACCCAAAAATTGGAGTGAGTCCAGGGCCCCGGGATATTTAGTGGACACGAACCTGGGTGCTGACAGCTAACTGGCTAGGCCAGCTGTCAGTCACCATCAAGGGTATACCTGATGCCTCTCAACCGTGGGATGGTGAGGCCTCGGCCACGGCTAGACAAAAATAAATAAAATAAAACAGCTGGCTTGTTGGCGGGGGCGTGATCGGCGGGCCCCCGGCAACCAGTCCCGCTCCTCCGCAGACGTAGTGTGACGTCAGGCAGTGAGGACACATAGAACAATACAGTCTTCTTAAGAGGCCCTGGAATTTGAGAACACGGGGAACCATTAAAACAGGGGTAGCATATCATGAACCAGCCAAAATTCAGCCTGACACAGCATGGCGGTGAGGACAGAGTGAACAAGGTAGAAGCGGTAGCCAGTCAGACTCCCCCAAATTATACCAGACCTAGCATGGCAGTGAGCTCACAGAGAACCATTACAAGTGAGTGAGAAAGCAACTGAGCCTCCCCAAAATTAGGCCAGACACAGCATGGCATTGAGCACACAGAGAAACCTTAAAAGTGAGTGAGGAAGCAAGTGAGCCTCCCATAAATTAGACCAGACACGGCAGGGCCTTGAACACACAGATAACCATTATAAGTGACTGAGGAATCAAGTGAGCCTCCCCAAAATTAGGCCAGACACAGCGTGGCATTGAGCACACAGAGAACCCTTAAAAGTGAGTGAGGAAGCAAGTGAGCCTTCCAAAAATTAGGCCAGACACTGCAGGGCCTTAAACACACAGATAACCATTACAAGTGAGTGAGGAAGGAAGTGAGCCTCCCCAAAATTAGGCCAGACACAGCATGGCATTGAACACACAGAGAACTATTACAAGTGAGTGAGGAAGCAACTGAGCCTCCCCAAAATTAGGCCAGACACTGCAGGGCATTGAACACACAGAGAACCATTACAAGTGAGTGAGGAAGCAAGTGAGCAACAGCCGAGACCATGTGGAGTCCGACGCTGAGGGGAGTCGGTTGCGGCAGCCTGATTCTGCAGTGTGAAGGACGGTGAGATCCCGCTGTGCTATGGAGTCTGGCGGTTTTGGGAGTATGCGGTGGTGCGAGGCTTCCCGGTGTTGTCCGGCGAGGATACGGGTTAACCCTGAAGGAGGAGCCTCCTGGGATGAAAATGCTCAGCCTGATTGGAGCCATCACGTGACCGACTGTATGACGAGACGGCCAGCTGACTGTGCAGGACGCCGCTCCGCCATTACAGAGGATCCCCTACACCGCAACCTTCTGGTCCTACTTGTCCACCTGCTGTGGGTAAGATGTGGCAGCGTGGGAACTTTGGGGAGACTTGATGCTTTTTATTTTAATATCCTAGTACCCCCCTCTCAGTCTGCCCTTAATTGTCAGAATGCCATCCTGCCTGCAAATTCTAAGCTCTTTCCTATGTATATTTTATGTTTTATCAGAGTCCGGCTGATTCTTTATTTTTATTATTATTTTTTTTTCCCCTGAGAACTGTCTGAGAGGGGAACGGTGTTTTTGTGCCTTGCTGGATGCAGGTAGGGGAGCTCTGGGCAGGTAAAGGAGGGGAACCACTGTTTACAAAGCAGTAAGACTTTGGACTATGAACTCTCCCCCTCTGTTTACAGGTGATACTGCTGCGGGTCCGAAGATTTGGGGAGGACAGCAGCTCCCTGTGATACACTTCTATCTTGGGGTGTTGTGACTCCTAACGTGCCCTGCGCTCTGGGAAATAATGAACGTTATAAATCTACATTACAGGAGAAGATCTGCCAAATAACACTGCACTGGCTATGAACTGGTCCCAATGTCTCTCTATGTGCTTTAATCTGTATGACTTTCTGATAACAACTTTTTCTTTTTTTTTTTTTTTTTATGGGCATCTTGGACTGTTACCTGGGTTGTTTGTATACTCCCTTCTCTGTAAGCCTATGGTCGCACTTATACTTGTTTCAATCTGTATATTATGCCAGTTAAGGCCCAGAATCGTAAATCAGGAGGGGCTGCAAGTCTAAAAGAGCAAGGCTCGGTTCATAAGATTGATAAGTTTTTAAAATCTCCAATGCCCGCCAAAGCAAGAGGCAGCAAGGCCTCCTCCCCGGGTGGGTCCCGGTACTCGGTTTTAAGTCAGGAGGCACAGGGTGAGGAGTCCACTGAGGCTGCTGGGGGTATCCCGGCCTCGTCAGTGGACGCCATCCTGCTGGAAATAACTAAATGTAACAACTCTATTAAGGGCCTAGCTACGCAGATGGGGTCAGTATCCTCTGAAATTATGCTTGTTCGCCAGGATCTGGCAGATGTGAAAGACAGACTCATATTTATGGAAAAGCAGGTTTCCACTATTGAGAATAAAAGAGAAACTCTGGAAAACTTTGTACACGTCTGAGGGCACCCCCGAAAGGGGGAAGCTGCTTGGGGAAACTCTGGAAAATAAGATACGGAATTGTGAAAGGTAAAACACTCAGACTAGAGAGAAAATTGTGGATCTAGAAGATCGTGCCCGTCGATGTAGTTTGTGTGTTACTTTACAACTTTGTACACGTCTGAGGGCACCCCCGAAAGGGGAAAGCTGCTTGGGAAAACTCTGGAAAATAAGATACGGAATTGTGAAAGGGAGAACACTCAGACTAGAGAGAAAATTGTGGATCTAGAAGATCGTGCCCGTCGATATAATATCCAATTAATTGGTTTCCCAGAAGGTTCTGAGGGAACGAATGTGGTTGAGTTAGTTCTGTCATAACTGGCTGGTGGACACTTTTGGTAAAGACTCTTTCTCTCACCTGTTTGGGCTAGAAAGGGCGCACCGTGTCCCTTTCAAAAAACCTCCTCTGGGGAGCCTCCCCCCCCCCCCCCCCGAACATTAATTGTTAAAATCTTATGCTCTAACGATAGAGATACTGCCCTTAAGAAGGCTAGAGAGTTGGAAGACATAGAGTATAACGGGGCTATAATAGCGTTATACCCTGACTACTCTCGGGATACACAGCGCAAAAGAAGTTCCTATAAAGAAGTTAAGAAAAGACTGAAAGCAGCCGGCATCCCTTTCTCCCTTTTATTTCCTGCAAAGTTAAGGGTTGTGTGCGATAATACAGTGTAATTTTTTGCAGACGCACAAGAGGTAGCAAAATGGCTGGACTCAAAGAGCCTATGATTTTAAGTACGGTGGAGGAAATTAAGAGGGCTTTCTTATGTATAATGTATTCTGTACTCGTTTTCTGTGAAGCAGGGGGGAGGGCGTTGGAGCCGAGGCAGGGCCTTAGTATGAGCTATGCGAGATCGCATAACAGTTGGGGGAGGGGGGGGGGAATAGGTGGGGGGATGGGGAGGAGGGGAGAGAGGGGGGCAAGGGGAGTTTATCGTGTGTTTTTTTTGTTTGTTTGTGTTTTGTTTTTTATTTGTCTTTAACCCCTTAAGGACCGGGCCTAAAATGGCCTTAAGGACCGGAGCAAATTTTATGAATATGACCTGTGTCACTTTATTCATTAATACCTTCGGGATGCTTTTACCTATCCGGCTGATTCTGAGATTGTTTTCTCGTGACATATTGTACTTCACATTTCTTGTAAATTGGAGTCGATACTTATAACGAATCTTTATGAAAAAAACCAAAATAACGTGAAAAATTGTAAAAAAAATGCATTTTTCCAACTTTAAACCTTTTCTGCTTATACAGAAAATGGTTATGCCACATAAATTATATATTAAATAGCATTAGCAACATGTCTACTTTATGTTGGCAGCATTTATTAAACTATATTTCACTTTTTTTTAGACAATAATAAGCGTAAAACATTAGCAGCAAATTTCCAAATTTTCAGTAAAATTTCAAAATCAGATATTTTTAGGGACCTGTTCAGGTTCAAAGTGTATTTGAGGGGCCTGTATGTTAGAAAGCCCCACAAAGCACCCCATTTCAGAAACTGCACCCCCCAAACTCTGCAAAAGCAGATCCAGAAAGTTTTTTAACCCTTTAGGGGAGTCACAGAAATAAAAGCTAAGTGTGTAAGAAATTTGAAAATTTTAATTTTCTGTGCAGAGATTTTATTGTAATCCAATATTTTTCATAATTATAAACTTATTACCAGAGAAATGCACCCCAATATTTATTGCCCCGTTTCTGCAGTTTATAGAAATACCCCATATGTGACCCTATTGCGCTATTTGACGCAACCACAAGCCTCAGATATAAGGGAGCGCCTAGTGCATTTCAATGGCTCCGTTATATTTGGTCATTTCTGACTGTATCACTTCAGCTTGGCAGAGGCTCTGGGGTGCCAAAACCTAAAAAACACCACTAAAGGGACACCATTCAGAAAACTACACCCCTCAAGGAATGTAACAAGGGGTGCGGTGAGCATCTGGACCCCACAGGTGCTTCACAGATTTTCCCAACAATATGGCGTGAAAAAAGACAAAAATATTTTTTACACTAAAACGTTGTTCTAGACTTCAATTTTTCATTTTCACAAAGGGATAAAAGGAAAAAAAAAACACAAAACATGTAGCGCAGTTTCTCCCGAGTACAGAAATACCCCACATGTGGACATAAAGTGCCAAGCGGGCGCAGGACGAGCCTCCAAAGTAAAGGAGCGCCAATTGGCTTTTGGAAGCTGGATTTCACTGGAATGGATTTCAAGGGCCACGTCGCATTTACAGAGCCCTCGTGCTGCCAAAACACTGGAAACCCCCCACAAGTGACCCCATTCTGGAAACTACACCCCTCAAGGAATCTAACAAGGGGTGCAGTGAGCATATGGACCCCACTGGTGACGGGCACAAATGTGGAACAATGTGACATGAAAGTGAAAAATTTCATTTTTTCACTTTCATGGCACAAATGTGCCCGTCATCAAGGGGTCCATATCCTCAATGCACCCCTTGTCAGATTCCTTAAGGTGTGTAGTTTCCAGAATGGGGTCACTTGTGTTGGGTTTCCACTGTCCTGGCAGCACAAGGGCTCTGTAAATGCGACATGGCGTTCATCATCCATTCTAGCCAAATCCAACCTCCAAAATCCAAATGGTGCTCCTTCCCTTGAGAGGCTTGCCCTGCACCCACATGGCGCTTTATGTCCACATGTGGGGTATTTACGGACTCGGGGGAAATTGCTCTAAACATTTTGTGTGTTTTTTTCTCTTTTAACCCCTTGTGAAATGATAAATTCAAGGCTAGACCAACATTATAGTGTAAAAAATGTAATATTTCATTTTCACGCCACATTGTTCCATATTTGTGCCCGTCACCAGTGGGGTCCATATGCTCACTACACCCCTTGTTACATTTCTTGAGGGGTGTAGTTTCCATAATGGGGTCACTTGTGGGGGGTTTCAACTGTCTTGGCAACACAGGGGCCTTTTAAATGCAACATGGCCCCTCAAAATTCATTCCAGCCAAATCCAGCCTCAAAAAACCAAATGGCGCTCCTTCCCTTTGGAGGCTTACCCTGCACCCGCATGGCGCTTTATGTCCACATGTGGGGTATTTCCGTACTCAGGGGAAATTGCTCTACAAATTTTGTGTTTTTTTTATTTTTTAGCCCCTTGTGAAAATGAAAAAATCAAGACAAGATTAATGATTTAGAGTAAAAATTTAAAACAAATTACACCAAATGTTGGTCTAGCCTTGATTTTTTTTCCATTTCCACAAGGGGTTAAAAAAGAAAATAAACGCAAATCGTGTAGGGTAATTTCCCCTGAGTACGAAAATACCCCACATGTGGACATAATGTGCCATATGGGCACAGGGCACGCCACCAAAGGGACAGAGCGCCATTTAGAGGCTGGAATGGAGGATGGAGGCCATGTCGCAATTACAAAGCTCCTGTGCTGCCAGGACAGTAGAAACCCCCCACAAGTGACCCCATTCTGGAAACTACACCCCATAAGGAATCTAACAAGGGGTGCAGTGAACATATGGACCCCACTGGTAACAGACACATATGTAGAACATGTGCCGTGAAAATAAAAAATACAATTTTTTTCATTTTCACGTCCCAAATGTGGCCGTCACCAGGGGGCCATATCCCCGCTGCCCCCCTTGTTAGATTCCTTATGGGGTGTAGTTTCCAGAATGGGGTCACTTGTCGGGGGTTTCTACTGTCCTGGCCGCAAAGAGGCTTTGTAATTGCATCATGGCCTCCTCTAATGGGAATGGCGGCCATACCTATTTAGCTGGGGAAAAAGGGACCATTCTAATTTATTTGGGGGTATTAGGCCAATTATTAGTTTATAAGGTTGAAAATGACAGGTGTCCATCAAATTCAACCTGTGTTGATCCAGAGGAAGGCAAAAAACCCTCGTAAGGCAGACGACAGTAGCCTCATCACAGGGAAAAAATTCCTTCCCGACTCCATAATGGCAATCAGAATAATCCCTGGATCAACGTGACCCCTGAAATAGGAATAAGGGAAGGAATTTAGATAATGTAGAACCCCAGTGATGTGTGGTGCGCCTTGAAGCGATCCAGTATGCAGAGGCCGGGGTGATCAGGACAGGCGTCACACTGGAAAATGTTGTCCTTCCTGATCCCTCTGTTACACCACACTCTGCACTTCTTCTGGGGTCTCCTGTTTTCCAGTGTGGGGGACGTCACCTGGAAAATGTTGCCCTGGTGCGATACAGTGTTCCTCATATCCAGAAGCGCTGGGTCCGCTCCATGGCTGCTAAATATTAGGGCGCTATTACTACTTCTGATATGTTCGGATCGTGCCGCAAGCTACAGGGCAGCGAGGGACCGGAAGAGGGGGTGCTGGTATAAAAGTTATCCCCGTACAGGTGGTAACCTTTATCCAGCAGTGGGAAGATCAGTTCCCGAACGATCTTCCCACTAACTCGGAGGATTGGGGGGGGAAGGGGGCATATGGGGGCTGGATTCGGGTGTCCCTTCCTTCATACACTCTAAGTGCACGTGCACACTGCGGAATGGCGAAGGATAACCCTTTGTGCATTCCGCAGCTGGCACCCACCGGCAGACTGATGCAGGCGCGCGTCTCCGTCCATGTCATAGACTCCATTCTATGCACGGGCGGATTCCGCTCTCCATCAAATGTGTTCATTCTTTGGACGGACGATGGAATCCGCCCAAGCATAACATGGAGTCTATGACACGGGTGGAGACACGCGCCCGCATCAGTCTGCCGGTGGGTGCCAGCTGCGGAATGCACAAAGGGTTATCCTTCTCCATTCCGCAGTGTGCACGTACCCTAAATCTGTAAGTGTACCCTGAGGTACTCTCACAGAGTTTGTAGAATTTCACGCCATACCGTCATCTCTTATTGGGACGGTACTGGCGGAAAAGATGTGTCTGGGGGGCAGCGTACGCTACGCTACCCCCAGATACGTCATTGGATGATGAGGATGAGGATGAATGGAGGAACGAAGGACCCCCCATTCATCCTCACTGGCTGTTTCGGTGTCGGAGGCTATAATAGCGTATGCGTCCGACACCGAAAACACCCTGGGGGCCATCTTTATACGGGGATTGGTATATGGGGTATGTAGTGGTGTAGTGTAAAACTTTATTCCGTGTAGTGTAATGGTGTTTTTTACATGTTTTTTTAACATTAAGTATAAAAAAAAAAACTACGCCAAGAAAGGAGTTGCTGATAAATGCCGCACTTATGTGCGGCACTTATAAGCAGACCGTGGCTGTAGGATATAGGAAAAAAACACTCTACGCCAAAAAGGAGGAGTTGCTGATCAGCGGCGCACTTACGTGCGATGCTGATCAGCACTCAGCGGCGATAGGGTGCGGAAAATAGAAAAAAAAAAATTGGGAAAAAAAAAAAATCTTTCTTCAACCCTATAGCTACTGATATGTGTATTATATACACTTATCAGCCGCTAGGGGGCAGTAGAACGCCAATTCCGGAAAAAGCCGAAGTTTGACGACGCTGGAGCCGATGATTACCGATGGGGACCGCCGGAAAAAGACGAAGACGCTGACGAAGACGAGGACTCGTTCGGAACCCGGAAGACGCGTTCGGAACCCGGAAGACGCGATCGGGACGCTGGATCCGGTGAGTATGGGTCAATACCTGCTCTGGACACCTCAGCTACCTAGCTGAGGTGTCCACAGCAGGTATTTAACCCTTTCATGGGGTACTTATATCGCAGTGATCGGGACGTGGCACCGTGGCCACCGTTACTTTTAACAGTAATGGCGGTCGGTGTCGTCCTCGGACAGCACCGACCGCCATTGCCATTGATCTGAATTGATCAGCCAATAGCGGCGATCGTCAGCACGGAAGGGGTTAATCACCCCCCGTGCCGACATGCAGGGATGGCCTGCTATACATTATAGCAGGCCATCTTCCCCGATCGCTGCGTGTGTACACACAGCGATCGGGGAAACCGCGGGCGTAAATGTACGCCCGTTTGCGTTAAGGCACGGGTTTTGGGGGCGTACACTTACGCCCGCAGTCGTTAAGGGGTTAAATATAGCCCACTAGCAGATACCATACGTAGAATTATCTTTGACAATTGGTACATTATCCAACATGATCCACTCTATGTAAAATCTTACACAAACAAACCCATGATTACCTTTAGATATTATAGTGCGCAGTAAACACTCAAATAGAGATACACAAAAAAAGGAAAACTGGCTCAGTAACACCCTACACGGCAACTATAAATGTGGTAACTGTAAATGGTGCCCCAACATGCAACAATGTAAGACAGTGAATCTAGGCGGTTACAATTGCGATATTTCTGATATGATATGTTGTAAAACAAAATCAGTAGTATACGCTTTGGTATGCACCTGCGGCTTCTTTTATATAGGGAAGACCATACGCCCCATGAACAAGCGATTTAGCGAGCATGTCAGGTCACTGCGCACAGGACAAGGGGCACCGCGGCTAATAGACCACATGAATAGTAAACATAAAGGAAACATAAATGATCTCAAATTCATGGGCCTCAAAATAAAGGAAGCGGAGACGCCAATCGGCAGTTACTCCAATGCGAATCACGCATGATACTTGCTACGAACGCACAGGTTCATATAGGTCTGAATGACCGTACGGACCTAAGTATGTTCTTGTAAATACTTGTCTTGGATTTGTTTATATACACTTTTTTCTTTTGTATGTGTAACACTTTGTTGTTTTAAAGACACATTGTAACGCCCACTACTTTGACACGTCACGTCATGTGACTATATGAGGTGACGCGATCGAAGGGGCGGGATCTGAAGAAACGCCGATTACGAGGCGTGAAACAGCTGTCATCCCTAGTGGAAGGTGTTGGCGTCCCTCTCCCCTCTACCCCGCACTGTACCTACATGAACGTATGAATTGAATAAAGCAAGCATTTTTACCGGACCGGGTGAGTGCACTTGGATTTTTTCTCTCTACAAGTACTGCATGTAATATCATTCAGCTCTGTCCAACTGTTGCACCACCGTAAAGTAGTGGCTCAATTAGGAGCACAGCCATATGCATACAGCTGGTGAGGCTACTACCATACAAGAAGCCTAAGTGGTGCCGACTCTCTCTGCCTATACTATGACTGCAAATTTGTATTCATACCAACATGTCATGTTTAAGTTTTTAATAATGAAGGAAATGTTTGGAATATTGTTAGAGCCCCAATTCCTTGCGATTTTCAATCTTACTATTGTTAAAGTGTGTAGTACAATAGCTCTAACACAGGGTGGAAAAGCATCTGCATCAATATTTAGGAGAGCTAAAGATGGCTGTAAGATTATAGGGAACCTAAAAAGTCTAGACAGAAAGGTACCCACCTTTTTCCAAAAACCTAGGAGGGTTGGGCAATCCCACCATATATGTTTAAATGTTCCAACCGAATCACATCTCCAACATTTATTTGATGTACCGTTAATGAGCGCCATTCTTTCGGGTGTTAAGTACCATCTATAGTGTAATTTTTTGGAGATTTCAATATGATCCGTATAGTGAGGAATTGAAGAAATAATAGAATGAGATGTTGACCTTTGTTCTTCAGTTATGGGTAGTGGCAGATCATTTTCCCATTTAAGCTTGTAGGGGTCGGGCTGGTCGTTATAGGTTTTTAATAATATTTTATAACTACGAGAGATACCTTTATCGTATATAGGTAATTTAGTCAACCACTTGTAAAGATCAGATTGTTTATGTTGAACAGGAGAAAATAAGGGAAAGCGCGTGTCTGATCTGTAAGAATTTATAGAAATCTGATTTAGGCAATTCGTATTTACCTTTAAGATAATCAAATGAAACAAATGTGTTATCAACCCATAAATCTTTCAATTGCATAATGTTTTTATTTTTCCAGTTTGTTATCTTTAGATCGGGGATTATTGTTTCTAGGATATTTATAGGCGTCTCATTTTGGTTGAAAAGTAAAATGTTGGATTTATTGATAAAGTTATTCCAAATTGAAAAAATAGCATTTATGGTGGGATGATGGGTAGAAAGATTTAAACAATGAAGATGCTAATAATTTGTACTTTAGTTTTGTATTGTTTAAAAAGAAGGATTCCATTTGAACCCAATGTTTTCCTAGGTCTTCATGCCATAGTAGCCTTAGCTGGTCAAGAATAGCAGCTCTATAGTATTGGAGAATAGAAGGAGAATTAATTCCACCATTGGCATAGGATTGGTATAGTGTTGCTGCTTTAACTCTGGGTTTTCTTCCGTTCCATATGAAGTTAGTAATAAGTTTTTTTAATTTTTTAATATATGCTATTGGTAAGAATATGGGCACATTTCTAAATAAGTATAACACCTTAGGTAAGACCAGCATTTTTATAGTTGCCGTTCTTCCTAACCATGAAACGCTGAATGTATTATATGTTAAAAGAGTTTGTTTTACTTCTGAGAGTAGGGGAAGGTAATTGGTAGCAAACAAGTCCTCGGTTGAGGCGGCTAATTGTATACCTAAATAAGGTAGGGAAGACTCCACCCATTTGAACGGAAATTCGGATTGTAAGGATTTGACCGTAGAAGGAGTTAAACCAAGATTCAATATTTGGGATTTAGCATGGTTTACTTTGTAGAAGGGAAAAATCTTGCTTGCTCCCAATTGATGAAGAGATAAGATCCCCAATAGGTAGACTTAAGATCCCAAACATGGCTGACCATATGGATTACTTGGGGGTCAAAGTTACAAGGGATCCAAAGCTGTATGTAAATGTTAATTTAACGCTGTTCTCCAATAAACTTAGCAAGAGGATAAAGGTGTGGAAATCCCTTCCCATTTCTATGGCCGATAGAGTATTGTTGGTTAGGATGGTAGTCCTGCCACAGCTACTCTTCCTTTTTGCGGCTTCTCCCTTCTGGATTAGCTCTAAGTGGTTGAAAAAGGTAGAAACAATGCTAGGAGGTTTAATCTGGGGACGAAAGAGGGTAAGATTAAAGTATATGTTTTTTCTGCACCGAAAAATAGGGGAGGCTTTTCCCTCCCTAATTTACGTTTGTATTTTTTAGCGACATATTTTGCAAATATTTGTAAGGGTTATGAAGTTATGTTTCACAAATACCTAAGGGATCTATCTAGACATGCTCACTGGTTTGAATTGTTGGAATTTAAGATGTGGTAGATTTAAGGGGTTGTCAACTTGCACATGATTAGATAAAGTCTGGTGGGCGGTTAGGTCCTGGTGCGGAGTGGAGGGCAGCCTTCCATGTACTCCGTTATGGCATAAACTCCATCTTCCAGAATTCACTAAAATTCACAATTGTCTTTCTTGGGTTAACCAAGGCATCACGGGGTTCAGCAGGTCTTTGAGGGGGGTAAGGTTCGCCGCTTCTCAGAGCTGTCTGAAACATATGGGTTAGCAAATTCACATTTTTTTTTGTATAATCAGGTATTACACTTGAGGTCCAAAGCCTTAGACAACACTGTTTTTCAGGTGACGAACTTATCACCATTTTTGGGTTTGTTGCAATTTCCTTTATATACAAGACACTTAACGGTGTGCACACATTCATAGGAGAGATCGGGAGGGAGCATAGAGAGAATATTGTAGCTAATATTAACAAGGTCTCTCTTAATGACGAACATAAACTGACTCAGTTTCGTATACTCCATATGTGTTACTACTCCCCTTTGCAGTTATATAAGATGGGAATAAGGAACAACTCGTCCTGTCCTAGATGTGCGATAGCAGGGGCCGATCTATTGCATCTGTTTTGGTTATGTAATAAGGTCCAGGTTTTCTTCAGAGGCATTCCGGAAAGTGTTGCCCCGAAGCTATTCCAAGGGCTATACAAGAAATATGCAACTCTATTCTGGAACAAGACTTATCAACTACAATCACTATAGAAAGAGATCACAGAGCACTATGTTCCCGACCAAAACCAGCTGAACCCCTAAGAGAATTTTCAAGATAAAGACCAAATTCTACAAAAAGCCAGAGAATTGGACTCTATCCAATACGAAAACTGGAATGTTAGTATCTTTCAAGACTTGGCTCCAAGTACCCTACTCAAAAGGAGGAAACTTAAACCTTTAACTGATTGGCTTAGAAACCAAAAAATCCCTTTTCTTTGGACCCTCCCGTTTGGAATTTCATTCATGTATTAAGGCAGAAGAATTGTAATTAATGACTATGCAGATCTGGAAGAAAAATGTTCTAACGTGGACATCCCAATCTCTGAGATGGAAAATTGGGACACAGTACAAAATCTTTCCTTTTGCCAACGGTTGAATCTCCTTCAACATGGGAGCAAACCTCACCAGGACAACGCAAAAAGAAACGTACCAACCGAGCCACCCCTGGGAAGAGTGCTCGAGACCCACATTGAACCTTAGATCCTTACTCTATTCTAATGTACTACTTTCTAGTTGTTGGGTTGTAAATTTAGTATTTACAATATTTCCAGTTCTATACATGTGTGTATCTGTTAATTACTACCCTTACATTGGAACCAGAATGTTTTTCCTCTTACTCGAGCTATTAGGCTCGTGGGTATACCTACTTATACCTACTCATGGTTTATATTGACCATAATATGTCTAATATAGATGTACCTAAACATCATTTTTTTGGCCCTTTTTTTTTTTTTTTTCTTTGTCCCTCTCTCTCTCGTCCTCCATGGGTAGGGGTGGGTTAGGGTGGGACGGATGGTTGGGGTTTAGGTTGTATTAGGGAGAAGGGTGGTTAAGGTACAGGATCTGCTGTATACATTATGTGTATTGTATTTTGCTGTGGGTCTGTGACTCAATTGCATACTATGTACCTGCTATCATGTCGTCTTCTTTTTTGTTTTTTAAATGTTTTTTTCTGGTTGGAATTTGTTATAATGAAAAGAAATAAATAAATAAAAAAAAGATAGTGTTCCACCATTTGTATATTATTGGACAAGTCCATGTGTAAGAAGGAACCATGGGCTGATTTGCAACACCAACAAGTTGCATCTTTCTGTGAGTTATAATGGGCAGACACTTCTGGTGTAATATACCATCTGGATATAATTTTATATCTGTTTTCTTACGTTTTTACGCATCTGGAGGACTTGTAGGGTGCTAGGAATACTGACTAAATTTCAGCTTTAGTGAAGGTTTTATTCAGATCTTTCTCCCAAAGCTGTATGAATGGGGAAGCAGTAGTAGGATGAGGAAGAATCATTTTTTTATAAAGAAGTGAAATGGTTTTGGTTGGATATTTTACTTGTGTTAAAATTTCCTCGAACCAAGTAGGGGGCTTGTGGAATTTAGGGTGTTTGCAAATATTTAGTAAATATTTAGTAAATCCTGAGAGAAGAGGATAACTCCTCATTGCCTAAGGGACATCCATCTCTATCAATGTATCCATAGTTTAGATTATTATTTCCCAATATATCGGAATAGTATATAAAGTACTGTATTCCTTTACAAAAAAATGTAAATCAGTAACCTTAGTATTAACTTTAAACAGTAAAAAGAAGAACTGTAAAATATAGAATAGAAGTTTAGGTACATCTATATTAGACATATTATGGTCAATATAAACCATGAGTAGGTATAAGTAGGTATACCCACGAGCCTAATAGCTCGAGTAAGAGGAAAAACATTCTGGTTCCAATGTAAGGGTAGTAATTAACAGATACACACATGTATAGAACTGGAAATATTGTAAATACTAAATTTACAACCCAACAACTAGAAAGTAGTACATTAGAATAGAGTAAGGATCTAAGGTTCAATGTGGGTCTCGAGCACTCTTTCCAGGGGTGGCTCGGTTGGTACGTTTCTTTTTGCGTTGTCCTGGTGAGGTTTGCTCCCATGTTGAAGGAGATTCAACCGTTGGCAAAAGGAAAGATTTTGTACTGTGTCCCAATTTTCCATCTCAGAGATTGGGATGTCCACGTTAGAACATTTTTCTTCCAGATCTGCATAGTCATTAATTACAATTCTTCTGCCTTAATACATGAATGAAATTCCAAACGGGAGGGTCCAAAGAAAAGGGATTTTTTGGTTTCTAAGCCAATCAGTTAAAGGTTTAAGTTTCCTCCTTTTGAGTAGGGTACTTGGAGCCAAGTCTTAAAAGATACTAACATTCCAGTTTTCGTATTGGATAGAGTCCAATTCTCTGGCTTTTTGTAGAATTTGGTCTTTATCTTGAAAATTCTCTTAGGGGTTCAGCTGGTTTTGGTCGGGGACATAGTGCTCTGTGATCTCTTTCTATAGTGATTGTAGTTGATAAGTCTTGTTCCAGAATAGAGTTGCATATTTCTTGTATAGCCCTTGGAATAGCTTCAGGGGCAACACTTTCCGGAATGCCTCTAAAGCGTAAGTTGTTGCGTCTTCCTCTATTTTCTTGGGCTTCTAACGATCTATATAATCAATTTAAATGGTTTTGTTGCTCAGCAAAGCATTTGGAAGAAGCTGAGTTGTATTCTAGTATCGAAGCCTGTGTGGTTTCCAGGGTTTCGACTCTTATTTCCAATATGGCGTATGTCTTGTTTAATGTCTGCAAGCTCAGTCATAACAGGTGTTATTGTTTTTTGTATTGGCTGTTTCAGAAAAATTTAAGAATAAGTAACTTTATTTGCCGTTTTCGTTTTAGTCTGTTATCACTGTTTCTCGAGTGAATGTTTTGGCATCATTTGCGGTACCGTTTTTCTTTTTGTTAGATTTATCCATAGTTTCTTGCAGGTATTGGTTTTTGGGTTGTTGGTAAAAAGCTTTCTGATTTCCAATTTTTCCCATCAAATTTTGATGAATGCAGTACGGGTAACAAAGGTTCACGGGTAAGTCACTATTTTAATAGTAGGTCATTAGATCAGAAATGATTTAAAAATTGGTTGAGATTGTAGATGATAAAATGTGGGATTTCTATAGGAGATCCCGTAAAAATTAGAGTATTCACTCTTGGTTAATAGATCTAAGGAGGAAGGACGTGAGTCAATATACTTTAAGATGGTGCTGTAGTCTAGGAATATCAATGTGAAATTGTACTTCACTATACAGTGGTGCCTTGGATTACGAGCATAATTCGTTCCAGAACCGTGCTTGTAATCCAAATCCACTCTTAAACCAAAACAAATTTTCTCATAAGAAATCATAGAAATGCAGACAATTGGTTCCACAATGATTTATTATTCTGAATAACATGTAGAACAGATGAAACTAACATTCAGAAACAGCAGAATCTGTGCTATTATAAGTTAATGTACAGTAATGGAGAGGATGGGAAACACAAGGGCGGACAGAGACTGCAGGGAGCATGAAGGAATGAGCAGGGCAGATGTGGGCACATACATGCAGCGCTCTCTGTCCAGGGAGAGAGGGGTTACAGCTATGGAGAGATTACCTCCACAGTCCTGTCCCTTGATGTAAGCCCCAGCCTGAAGTGGATCTGCTATGATTTGGAAGGTGAGGCAGACTTCCTGGGTCAGAGTACAGGGCTGTAGACCCCGCTATGCAGACCATGCCCCTCCCCCACTCCCCCACCCAGTACAGGGAGCTCTTACACCAAAGCAATGCTCTTACACCAAGGTACAATGTCACAATTTTGAAAAACTGCCAGCTCTTACACCAAAACGCTCTTAAACCAAGGTACCACTGTATTTCAAAAGCTGTTGTAGGAAGCAGTACCACTTTTATCCAGCAGGTGGCGTTGTATATAATTCCTAGTATAGTATTGCTGTACAGTATTTATTAATTTGCTTATTTTATGTTCTGGGAACTATTATGAGAGGGCAGAGAGGGTATATATGTGCATAGGTGCCCACTTGATATCCTTGCAGACACTAATTATAGTGCAGATAGGTCTTATTTTGCTCTGGTCCTGTGGGTATCAGAAAAGGAAGATGGCCGCCCTCAGTCTGCAGCACACGGAAAGCAGCAGCTTCAGCAGTAAGTGTGCTCACTGTTCTGTGACAGAAGAGTTGTGCTGGATATATGAGGCAGGGGGATTAGTGCCAGTGTGACTTAGAATCCGCAGTATAGTTCAGTCAGGCACTATACAGGAAGGGCACGGAGCGGGCGCAGTATAGCGTAGGCCCTGCATGACTGGGTTTAGCTGGGACAGGGGGTAATGAAAGGGTTAAGTGAGTGGGGAGTGTGGAGGAGCAGGTGTGAGGGGAAGGGGTCAAGCTGAGTTCAGGAATCCTAGCAAAGGAAGGGATTGGTTGCAGTCTCTTACCAGAGGAGGAGCCGGAGTTCCGTACAGGAAGAGGAGCACGTGGATCTTCAGTTGCACGCCGGACCAGCTTCAGAGGAGATAGGTGGCTGCGCTGTTCCATGGCTGACCAGGCGATTCTGCGTTCCCTGAGGAGCATGGTGGAGGAGAGAGGGGCTGCGTGGCTGCAGGAGCAGGTTAGGCTTGCCATAGAGCCCCCGCTTTCCTCGCCGCTGATGGCATCGACGCCGGGCCGACTGTCCCGGGAGCGGCGGCCGCGCAGGAGCCGGCCGCCAGTGCGGCTCAGTCCCTCCCCTGGCCCGCCCCGCTGGATTCCGTCCGTTTGGATGATGCAGCGAGGGGCGAGGTCTATGTGTGTTTTGATGGCCCCTTGGGGGCGCATCTAAAACAGGAAGTGAGGGAGAAGATCTGGAAGGACAAATACGTCGAGATTTTCTCCCTCCTTCCTTTGGAGAAATTTAATTTGGACAGGGTTAAAATCACGGAGTCCAAGAAGGAAGAGGAGGAACGGCGGCGGTATCGCCTCATTCCTCGTACCTTCGCTAATTGGTTGCAGGCTTTTGCCATATTGGCCAGCGTGATCGGGGAGAAGGCTCCTCAGAATTGTTCGGGCCTGTTTTGTTATTTGGATTCTGTGGGGGAAGCATATAGGGTGTATGGAGGGACGGCCTGGCTCCGGTATGATGAGCAGTTCCGTCAGCGGAAGGCGGTCTGTCCCTCCATACGCTGGGATCATAAGGACATCAGTCTGTGGATGCGCCTTATGGTTGCTGCTAGAGCGCCTCAGCAGCCGTTTCGGGGGGGGGGGGGGGCGGGGGTTCCGCTGATTCACAGGGGCCCTTGGCCTCACGGCGTCCCGGATGCTGTTGGCAGTTTAACGAGGGGCAGTGCCGATTTCCGGGCACCTGCCGCTTCAAACATGAATGTTCTCACTGCGGCGGTAACCTCAGCGCAGCGAAGTGTTTCAAGAGGGCCAGAGGTGGTCAGCCCGACGCTGCTGGTAAGAGGGGCGACACCAGTGAGGGTCGACGAGATGCTCCCCCATCTAAATAGGTATCCCGACGTGGAGGCGGCGCGGTTTTTGGAGGAGGGGTTTCCGTGGGGGTTTCGTATCCCGTTTGTGGCGGAGGCGCCGGTTTTTCGGCCGCGTAATCTGAAGTCGGCGAGGATGCACCCTGCTTTCGTGACTGAAAAATTGCGTAAGGAAGTGGCATTGGGCCGTGTGGCCGGCCCCTTTCGGGCTCCTCCTTGGCCTCACTTGAGGGTGTCCCCCTTGGGTGTGGTACCCAAGTAGGAGCCTAACAAATTTAGGTTGATTCACCACTTGTCTTACCCTGTGGGTTCGTCGGTAAACGACGGTATCGCCGACGAGTTGTATTGGGTGTCGTATGTGTCCGTGGATAGGGCGGTGTCGTGGGTGCGTCGCCTCGGCCCAGGGGCCCCTATGGCCAAAACGGATATTGAGGCCGCGTTTCGGTTGTTGCCGGTTCATCTAGAGTGTTTTCACCTCTTGGGATGCATGTGTGACGGTTGTTTTTACGTGGACCGCTGTCTCCCAATGGGTTGTTCAATTTCTTGTGCTTATTTTGAACGTTTCAGCACTTTTGTTGAATGGGTCGTGCGGGAGGAGGCGGGGGTCCGGTCAATTTTGCATTACTTGGACGATTTTTTGTGCATCGGCCCCCCGGGCTCCCGTTGTTGTGCGGTTTTGTTGAGTACTCTGGAGCAAGTGGCGAAGCGTTTTGGCATCCCGCTGGCCCCTGAGAAGACTGAAGGGCCTACTACCACGATCCGTTTTTTGGGGATCGAAATTGACTCTGTGGCTATGGAATGTAGGTTGCCACTCGACAAACTGGCGGACCTGCAGAATTCGGTGGGGGCGTTGGCGTCAGCGAAGAAGGTTCCCTTGCGTCAATTGCAGTCCGTTCTGGGCAAACTGAATTTTGCCTGCCGGATTATCCCGATGGGTCGGATTTTTTCGAGGCGGCTGTCCTTGGCCACAGCTGGGGTACGTAGCCCGTTGCATTTTGTTCGGTTAACGTGTGAGCTGAGAGAGGATCTGCATGTGTGGCTGCAATTTTTGGCGTTTTTCCGGTGGTGCGTTTATTGCGGCGCTTGGTGTTGACTTGCCTGTCTTTGAACGCATGGGTGGTGGCGGAGCATGTGCCGGGAGTGTGTAATTCGATAGCTGACGCTCTTTCTCGGTTTCAGTGGGACAGGTTCCGGAGGTTGGCGCCGGAGGCGGAGCAACACGGGACCCCCTGTCCTCACGGTCTCTGGGAATTGGCGTTCGGACAGCGTTAGATCTGGTGAGGAGGTCGGTGAGTTGTAGTACCTGGACTGCCTATAGTGCCGCTTGGAGGGAGTGGTTGGGTCTTTGTGCAGAGGTGAGTTGTGATCCAGTTGCGGGTGATGTGTTGACGGTATTGTTGTTTTGGTTGGGTGATTCCTTTGCGAGGGGGGTCTCCAAGTCGAGAATGCGGGGTCGGTTGACGGGGTTGGCTTTTGGTTTAAACTGTTTCAGGTGTATGACTGGACTAAGCATTTTTTAGTGCGACAGGCCCTGAAGGGGTATGGGTCTCGGGGGTCTCCGCCAGATGGGAGGAGACCCGTGTCGTTCGCGCTGCTGCTGGATATATATGAGTATGAGCGCCGACTGTTTGTTGCAGCTTATGTGTTGGCGTTTTTCGGGGCGTTTCGGGTAAGTGAACTGGTGAGTGTTTCGTGCAAGGCAGGGGGCGGTTTGCAGTTCGGTGATGTACATGTGGGGGAGGGGCAGGTGGTTTGTGTGTTGCGTAGTTCCAAGACGATGCGTGGGGGAAAAGGTGTGCGGATTGCTTTGCATAAGGTGGAGGGGTGTGTGGTTTGTCCGGTGGGGTGTTTGCTGAGTTTTTTAGCAGTCAGACCTGGGGTTGGCGGTTCGCTGCTGGTGCATGCGGATGGTAGGTCTCTCTCTAGGTTTCAGTTTGTGGCGGTTTTCAGGAAGGTGTTGCAGTTTTTGCAGCTTCCTTTTGCTGAATTTAATTCACACTCCTTCCGTATTGGGGCCGCGACTGAGGCGGCGAGGTGGGATCTTCCGGAAGCAGTCATTAAGCGTATCGGGCGTTGGGAGTCTCGGAGGTACCGTCTGTACGTGAGGCCGCAGTTGCTGTGTGATTGACAACTTTTGGGGTCTTCCTGTCCTCTCTTTCTGTCTAGCCGTTTGGGGGAGGGGCTGGCTGCGGCTTGGGTTACATTGTGTTTGGTTTCTGTTGTTTTGTTTTCCAGCTGCAGAGGCGTGTCTGGTGTGGATTGTAGGGCACTCCTATGTGCTCAGGGGGGCCAGGAGGGCAGGTGTTAGGGTCAACGGTCGGCAGTTGGGCTTCCCGAGAAGTGAGGCACTAATTAAGTGGATTGGGGTCGGGGGCATGCAATGGAGCGGGCTACTGCCTGAACTGCACTTCCACTCTAGGCTGGATCGGGCTCCGGATGTGCTGGTAGTCCATGTTGGGGGGAATGACTTGGGAGTCCGGTCCTCCAGGGAGCTCATCCATGACATCAAGTTTGATGTCCTTCGCTTATGGTCCTTGTTCCCTGGCATCATCTTGGTGTGGTCGGAAATTGTGGCCCGTTCACATTGGCGGCATGCTCGCTCTGTTGACTGTATTAATAAGGCCAGACGCAAGGTCAACCGGGCAGTGTCTCGTTTTGTTACCAGAAATGGGGGGATTGCGGTGCGTCACAGGGACCTTGAGATCCCGGGTAGGGGTCAGGTGCTGGAGGACGGGGTTCACCTTAATGGGGTGGGCAATGACATTTGGTGTTTGGGCCTTCAGGACGGTATTGAGAGGGCATTGAGGGTTTGGCGGGGTTCGCATGCTTAAGGGGTCAAGCATGCTCTCCGTGGCATAGGGAGGTCTTGCAGGGCACTTAAAGTGGACCTGAAAATGGTGGACCCATCATAGGTATGGCTCTCCTTGTTTACAATTGTTACCTGGTGTTAACAAAAGTGTGGAGTGGTGAGTTGTGGTGTTCCCTTCGGGATAGGTCCCTGGGAACGGTGGAGTGAACTGGCAGTACCATTTGACTTATTGTCAGCTCCTGAGGCGGCGCGGTGCGGCTAGGGGAAAATTGTGAGTTTAGTTGGTACTGCTTTGTGGGCGCCCTGCCAGACCTCCCTAGCTTTATTAGTCAGGTTGTATTGCAGTTAATATTTTGATAATGTTTTGATACTTGTTGATGTGTTATTTATTGTTCTGTTTTTAAGCACTTTAATAAAGAAAAGAAAAAAGGCTGTTGTGGCCGTTCTATTCCAACGCTAATCTGGTGTCGGTGTAAGTCTGTGTATTGAAGGTAAAAGGGGGAAATGGTGGGCGCTGGGAGGAGGGCCAGAGGAGGGGAGTAATTGATTGGGGGGAGCCTGAAGGAACTCAGCAATACCCATAGTCAAGTGCTCTGTGAGGTGCTGATCTTACCAGTCACTTGCTTTCGGGGCTCCCTCTCACCAGTCAGGAAGAACTTCATCTGAGTCTGGCAGCGCTCCACAGCTGACAGAGTAGTTTGTGGTATGTCCCAGTGTACGTTTAGGCAGTTTTAGGAGCAATATGAGTCATGGGGAAAGATAATTATCAATATATGTGAGGAGCTCCACACAGCACGTCCTTTATCCTTGCCAATCAGGCCACGCCCCCAAGAGAGGTTTTCTATGGGGTTTTCTATTGCTGCAGCTCTGGACAGTTCCTAACATGGACAGCGGTGGCAGCAGAGAGCACTGTGTCAGACTGGAGAGAATACACCACTTCCTGCAGGACATAGAGCAGCTGATAAGTACTGGAAGACTGGAAATTTTTACATAGAAATAATTTACAAATCCATTTAACTTTCTGATACCAATTGATATGAAAGAGAAAAATTCCCCTTTAAAAGTAAGAAAAATTAAATTACAAAAATGTTAATAAAAGATCCAATAGAGAAACAATGAAATCTGTATAACACAAGGACAGCTGACACAGGTTATTTCTGCTTCTAACTCTTATACTACAATTCTCTAGAGTAAAAGACAATTTAGGCCACAGTCACCGGGGAGCAGATCCAGAATACTGTGTGATGTAGAATATATCCCGTCCTAGAGTATAAGAAGAGGAGAGATGAGAGCAGTCCCCATAGTGTCACTGATCCGAGGAGACGCCTCACTCTCTGTGTCACTGATCCGAGGAGACGCCGCACTCTCTGTGTCACTGATCCGAGGAGACGCCGCACTCTCTGTGTCACTGATCCGAGGAGACGCCGCACTCTCTGTGTCACTGATCCGAGGAGACGCCGCACTCTCTGTGTCACTGATCCGAGGAGACGCCTCACTCTCTGTGTCACTGATCCAAGGAGACGCCGCACTCTCTGTGTCATTGATCCGAGGAGACGCCGCGCTCTCTGTGTCACTGATCCGAGGAGACGCCTCACTCTCTGTGTCACTGATCCAAGGAGACGCCGCACTCTCTGTGTCATTGATCCGAGGAGACGCCGCACTCTCTGTGTCACTGATCCGAGGAGACGCCGCGCTCTCTGTGTCACTGATCCGAGGAGACGCCGCACTCTGTGTCACTGATCCAAGGAGACGCCGCACTCTCTGTGTCACTGATCCGAGGAGACGCCGCGCTCTCTGTGTCACTGATCCGAGGAGACGCCGCGCTCTCTGTGTCACTGATCCGAGGAGACGTCGCGCTCTCTGTGTCATTGATCCGAGGAGACGCCGCACTCTCTGTGTCACTGATCCGAGGAGACGCCGCACTCTCTGTGTCACTGATCCGAGGAGACGCCGCACTCTCTGTGTCACTGATCCGAGGAGACGCCGCGCTCTCTGTGTCACTGATCCGAGGAGACGCCGCACTCTCTGTGTCACTGATCCGAGGAGACGCCGCGCTCTCTGTCACTGATCCGAGGAGACGCCGCGCTCTCTGTGTCACTGATCAGAGGAGACGCCGCGCTCTCTGTGTCACTGATCCGAGGAGACGCCGCGCTCTCTGTGTCACTGATCAGAGGAGACGCCGCACTCTCTGTGTCACTGCTGCTGCCTCCATTCATCTGACCTATAATACTATATACTTCTTCATCCATTACTACAAGGAGATGATTCTTTTCCTGCTTATGTTGTTTCTTCTCTGGCTTCCTTTTGCACAATTACTCTGTAATATCAGGATGCGAGAAATAAACGACATGTTACAGGACCGTTACAAAAGAGGAGATCTCATTATCGGGGCACTGTTCTCAATAAGCCAACGGGCCGAAAGTGGAGGATTTCCTGAAATATATAACAGAACAATATCATGTACAGCGTAAGTGTGACCGCTCTTACAGTATATACCCCATAGTGTGACCGCTCTTACAGTATATACCCCATAGTGTGACCGCTCTTACAGTATATACCCCATAGTGTGACCGCTCTTACAGTATATACACCATAGTGTGACCGCTCTTACAGTATATACACCATAGTGTGACCGCTCTTACAGTATATACACCATAGTGTGACGGCTCTTACAGTATATACACCATAGTGTGACCGCTCTTACAGTATATACACCATAGTGTGACCGCTCTTACAGTATATACACCATAGTGTGATCGCTCTTACAGTATATACACCATAGTGTGACCGCTCTTACAGTATATACACCATAGTGCGACCGCTCTTACAGTATATACACCATAGTGTGACCGCTCTTACACTATATATACCCCATAGTGTGACCGCTCTTACAGTATATACACCATAGTGTGACCGTTCTTATAGTATATACCCCATAGTGTGACCGCTCTTACAGTATATACCCCATAGTGTGACCGCTCTTACAGTATATACACCATAGTGTGACCGTTCTTACAGTATATACCCCATAGTGTGACCGCTCATACAGTATATACACCCCATAGTGTGACTGCTCTTACAGTATATACACCCCATAGTGTGACCGCTCTTACAGTATATACTCCATAGTGTGACCATTCTTATAGTATATACCCCATAGTGTGACCGCTCTTACAGTATATATACCATAGTGTGACCGCTCTTACAGTATATACACCTTAGTGTGACCGCTCTTACAGTATATACCCCATAGTGTGACCGCTCTTACAGTATATACCCCATAGTGTGACTGCTCTTACAGTATATACACCATAGTGTGACCGCTCTTACAGTATATACACCATAGTGTGACCGCTCTTACAGTATATACACCCCATAGTGTGACCGCTCTTACAGTATATACACCATAGTGTGACCGCTCTTACAGTATATACACCATAGTGTGACCGCTCTTACACTATATATACCCCATAGTGTGACCGCTCTTACAGTATATACACCATAGTGTGACCGCTCTTACAGTATATACCCTATAGTGTGACCGTTCTTATAGTATATACCCCATAGTGTGACCGCTCTTACAGTATATACCCCATAGTGTGACCGCTCTTACAGTATATACACCATAGTGTGACCGTTCTTACAGTATATACCCCATAGTGTGACCGCTCATACAGTTTATACACCCCATAGTGTGACCGCTCTTACAGTATATACCCCATAGTGTGACCGCTCTTACAGTATATACACCATAGTGTGACCGCTCTTACAGTATATACACCATAGTTTGACTGCTCTTACAGTATATACACCATAGTGTGACCGCTCTTACGGTATATACCCCATAGTGTGACCGCTCTTACAGTATATACACCCCATAGTGTGACCGCTCTTACAGTATATACCCCATAGTGTGACCGCTCTTACAGTATATACACCATAGTGTGACCGCTCTTACAGTATATACCCCATAGTGTGACCGCTCTTACAGTATAGACTCCATAGTGTGACCGCTCTTACAGTATATACACCATAGTGTGACCGCTCTTACAGTATATACACCATAGTGTGACCGCTCTTACAGTATATACACCATAGTGTGACCGCTCTTACAGTATAAACTCCATAGTGTGACCGCTCTTACAGTATATACACCATAGTGTGACCTCTCTTACAGTATATACCCCATAGTGTGACCGCTCTTACAGTATATACACCATAGTGTGACCGCTCTTACAGTATATACACCATAGTGTGACCGCTCTTACAGTATATACGCCATAGTGTGACCGCTCTTACAGTATATACACTATAGTGTGACCGCTCTTACAGTATATACACCATAGTGTGACCGCTCTTACAGTATATACACCATAGTGTGACCGCTCTTACAGTATATACCCCATAGTGTGACCGCTCTTACAGTATATACGCCATAGTGTGACCGTTCTTACAGTATACAACATAGTGTGACCGCTCTTACAGTATATACCCCATAGTGTGACCGCTCTTACAGTGTATATACACCATAGTGTGACCGCTCTTACAGTATATACACCATAGTGTGACCAGTCTTACAGTATATACGCCATAGTGTGACCGCTCTTACAGTATATACGCCATAGTGTGACCGTTCTTACAGTATACAACATAGTGTGACCGCTCTTACAGTATATACCCCATAGTGTGACCGCTCTTACAGTGTATATACACCATAGTGTGACCAGTCTTACAGTATATACACCATAGTGTGACCGCTCTTACAGTATATACACCATAGTGTGACCGCTCTTACAGTATATACCCCATAGTGTGACCGCTCTTACAGTATATACACCATAGTGTGACCGCTCTTACAGTATATACCCCATAGTGTGACCGCTCTTACAGTATATACAGGCCCCATAGTGTGACCGCTCTTACAGTATATACACCATAGTGTGACCGCTCTTACAGTATATACCCCATAGTGTGACCGCTCTTACAGTATATACCCCATAGTGTGACCGCTCTTACAGTATATATACACCATAGTGAGACCGCTCTTACAGTATATACCCCATAGTGTGACCGCTCTTACAGTATATACCCCATAGTGAGAGCACTCAGGACAGAACCGATCAAAACTTTTGATATGTCTCTATTACATGTCTTAAGTTTTTACAAACGACAGTGACACTTAACAGTTGTCCCTCAACTTACAATGGCTTCAAGATACAATATTTTCAACATACAAAGGTCTTTTTTGGACCATCGTAACTTGAGACCAGATACAAAATCCAAAATTTACACATATTCTCCTCTTCGTAAGTGGAACAACTCCAGGGGGTGAGACATTGAAATTACCCACCTTCATTTTTTCCCCTTGTGCTAAGGGCCACCCTACTGCTCATGTGTGTATACACGGCACGGCTATGTTTTCGGTGGTGGCTTTTCCTGTAATTGGGATGGTGCAGGCCGATCTGAGCTGCGGGCAGTAACGATTCCCCCAGTCCTTATACTGAACCTTGGTGTGGACTGTTTTCTGGGATCCCATGGTTGTGCTGCATAGGGTGGTCCCCACTTCATGGATAAGCTGTAGATGAACATGTCAGAGGATGAAGTACACAGGAGAGAGGAGGGATAGCAGTGCTTAGGGAAGCTGGATCACAGAGAAACCAGAAGCTAGAAGAATCAGGCACAAGAAGCTCCGGGATCATATAGAGAAACCGACTGCAGTCACTAAACCAATCACATGGCTGGGCATAGCGAGAATATGGAAGACTCTTCATAGCAGAAGGGTCAAGGCTTCATAATAAGCCCGAGAAGTCAAGACCAGCTCAATCCATGTGGTTGGTTGGTCCACGGTCCGTAGACTTTTCCATCTGGATTATCTCCTCTTGCTTAGGCTAGGTTCACACTGCGTTTTCAGCATCCGTTTAACGGATCCGTTTTTTTTAACGTCCAGGGTCAGCAACGTTTTTTGGTCCGTTTTGGTCCGTCAAAAAAAACGGATCCGTTTTTTTTTTATAATGGAAGTCAATGAAAAAACGGATGCACACAAATGAATCCGTTTTTTGCAATCCGTTTTTCATGCGTTTTTTCCAAAAAACGGATGCGTTAAATGGATGCTGAAAACGCAGTGTGAACCTACCCTTAGATAGTATAATTTATAAATGGAGACCAGATCTCTAGTCATCACTCATCTCTATATACATTTATCTATCTCTAGGGAAAATTATCAGGGATTTATACATTCCCTCATTTTTCTCTTTTCTATTGATAAAATTAACCAGGATCCTGATATTTTACCCAATATAACCCTGGGATATCATATTTATAACTCATGCCAGAACAAGAGAATGACAGTAAGCCATATGTTACATCTTCTCTCCGGCCCCGGTAAGGTGGTACCTAATTATTCCTGTATGGGCCATGGTCAGCTGGCCGGTGTCATTGGAGACCACCACTCAATCACCACCATTCCTGCAGCACGGATCCTTGGCATATACGGATATCCTCAGGTACTGGATATTCTTGGTGCTGTCTATTAGTCCTTAGTACATGTGTTGTAATAGATGTGAAGCGGTATATGTGAGTGATGTGTGCAGTGATGATAGATGTTAACAATGTACGACTACTGTGTTGTCAGGACGGGGCAGGTAGGGACAAGACACGACAGTGTGTCCTAACACTGAACCCACCAACTGTCCCTACCTACTTGCCTCAAATGGCCCTAGGCAGCCGCGGACAACCACGAAGGCGTTCCCTGTACTGAAAACGTGCACACAGAACAAGACAGACAAACAAACACAATAGCGCATAGTTAAACAAGCAAGGTCAGAACCAAACGGGCAGCGCAGTACAAAATCAGGTAACAATCGGATAGTCAAAAAGTCAAGCAAGAGGTCAGGTAACAGAGTCAAGCAAGCAGAGGGATTAGGTACGGGGATTGCAGGAATAGACAAGGGAAGCTGGGATCAGGGTATGAACCTAATTAGCCAGCTCTGAGAGACTGCCTCAGCTTTGTTTTATGCTGACCAAGAGCCCGGTCCGGATCCTCAATGGACCGGTGCTGTGATCCTCCAGGCTCTAGACAGGCAGAGAAACCAATAAATCACACAGACTACTCAGCTGCAATAATCAAGTCTCCCAGTAAATCAGTTTAACTCCCGCATTGCCAGGAAGCTGAGAAGCAAGCGGGTGTGGCACATAGAAATAAAAACAGGCCCAGTTCACACCAGGTTACTGCACAATGCTGACATGTGTGAGACAAATCTCCAACTGTTTTTGTATAGGATGTGTCCTATACATGTTTGTGTAGTATGGAAAAACGTAAAGACACCTCATGTAACATTTGATTTTACATGATAGGTTGGTCTTCACATCTGCAGCCCAAATATTATGGCGATCAGCAAACATATAAACATCACAAACAGTGTTCATACAAAGCCATTATACTTCTGCCTCTGTCCATATGGAATTTGTTCAATATTCCACTATTATTGCCACTGCTAATAGTATTACATGGCCGCATTTCTGTTGCATTGTGTATCATGCTCCGTACTACATTGATTGCTACTGCTGGCAACCCTACCCTGGCCACACAGGAAAACTCTAACAAACCTGAAACTGCTGAAAAGGGATATATTTGTTACATCCTTTAAAAAGAGATATACATACTTTAAATGTATTCTCTTACTCCTTTTGTACCCCACACTGTATTCAGACTCCCTTTGTGCCCCCACACTATATTCAGACTCCCTTTGTGCCCCCACACTATAGTCAGGCTACCTTTATGTCCCCAAACTATAGTCAGGATCCCTTTGTGCTTCCATGGTGTAGTCAGCCTCCCTTTGTGCCCCCACACTATAGTCAGACTCCCTCTTGTGGCCCCATACTGTAGCCAGATTCCCTTTGTGCCTCCACACTATCGTCAGGCTCCCTTTGTGCCCCTACAATATAGACAGACCCCTTTGCCCCCCCCTCCCCACACACACACACACACTGTAGACAGGCTCCCTTTTGTAGTATTTCACGACGTGTTTTTTTCTCTTCTTACACATTGGCAAAACTGTTTCTCTCTAGAGTCTAGTGTCACAGGTTAGGACAGGTTGGCCACTGTTCCTTACTCCAACCACTAGATGTCACTCAGCACAGCTGCAGATAACAATTAGGTCTAGCTACACTTACACTTCTTTTCTCTAGTGACAACTTCTCTTATAGTGACAACGTCCTTTTAGTCTTTAGTTAGTGCCTGGCTACAGGCCAGGCAGGTTGTGTATATAGTTGTTCCTGCACTAGCTTCCCAACGTTCATTGGGTGTTAGTTTAGACTCCTAGGGTAACTGGAGCCAAAGGAGAACTTCCCCCTTGCCTACGCCGAGGATCCACTAACAGATTAGGACGGTCGACCACCTTACAAAAGGGACGAATAAGCTCAAGACTGAGCCTACAGTAGAGCACAGTGCAAGTTCAGCCGCTCTCTACTGACAAGCGCTCAGCTTTGTAGGAAGGACACTACAAGGCAGCTCCACCCAGAGCAGAGACCTGGGACTCGTACTATCCCAATTGAACAGAAACCCAACACTGTGGGGCAGAAGGCGGTTCACCACATCCCGGCTGGGAAAGGTCTGGTTGCCGTGTGTGGGTGGGTGTTGCTGCTCCTGGCCACCGTGACAAGTAGCCTCTAAAACACCAAACCCACCAGCAGGTCCAAACATCAGCACCCCGGGCCACGGCACTTTTGCCCCACACTGTAGCCAGGCTCCCACTGTAGTCAGACTCCCTTTGTGCCTCCACACTGTAAATAAGGCATCTAAGACTGCGTATAAGATATAGAAAAAAAATTACTAAACTCACCTCCTCCCAGTTCCAGCTGTGTACTTTTAATATAGTTTTTTCTTCAGATTTACACCCCGTACACTGTGGGGCAAAATTATACAACTATAATGTTTATGATATAAGAAGGCAGAAAAAAAAATTTTCTTGCAAAATGACCAGAAAACAGAAATCTGTACAGAAAGTTTTTGTTTATATTTGTTTTTCAGATCAGCTATGGAGCCACCGACCCCTCACTGTCTGATAGACGCCTCTATCCACATGTTTTCCGCACCGTCCAGAATGACCACGTCCACTATACGGTAATAACCAAACTACTGAAGCACTTTGGCTGGACCTGGGTTGGGATTATAGTATTGGATGATGATGCCGGAGAGAATGAACTGCAGATACTGAGAAAGTACATTAGAGAGGACGGAATCTGTGCCGCCTTCACCATAAAACTTACAGAGGAGAATTCTATTGGTGACGGCCATTTTTTACATGATTTTTCCATAAAACCACAAGTCAGTGTAATTGTAACTTGCGGGGCCAATGCTGATCATGGAGCTGGTGTACTACTCAAATATCACTCTTTATTTTTGAACAAAACGCTCATCCTTCCCCCATCCTGGGCCTTCAGCTACCCCTCAGCAGAACGCCAGTTTGACCAACTGAATGGAAGTTTAGCTGTGGACTTTGTATCCCAACATTTTCCGGGAATGGAAGATCTTGTGAGGAGTTACAGGAGGTTCCCCAATATTTACAAATGGAATTTGTTATGGTCAATTTTACATTTGATAGCAGGAAATAAGGATAACCGTTCATTTGTTTCCTACAAAATCAGTAAAACCAGTATAACGTTTACTAGTCCAAGCCTGCGGACTTACCTCTCATCTGGCGTCTCTCCCGGGTTGTATCACGCGGTAGAAATCCTGGGGAAAGCTCTACATGAAATGTTCTTATATATAAAAGACAAATATCAGGAAACCTCAATCCCTGGACTTCTACAACACAGTTGGAAGTTACAGCGCTACATACAGAGGATGAAGTCTACACGGGATCCAATGAGACCTTCATATTACTTTACTGACCAAGGAGAAGCTGTACATCCATATAGGATTATAAACTGGGTTTTTAGAAATAAGGTTAAACATAAGGACGTACGTAATGTCGAAGTTGGAAATTATACACCATGGGCGGTCAGTGATCAGAAGCTTCACATAGATACCCCATCTATAACATGGAAACACACAGAGGAGGTAAGAAGCCTTATATCATGTATGTGATCACTTAGTTGATCTTGATTCTTAGTTGCCATATTTGCCGTTTTTGTACCATTATCCATTCTGACCGTTCCACCATAGATGTATTTTCTGGGAGCCACAATGCCTTCTCCAGTATGTCTATGAGGTAACCGGTGATGCCCAGGGATGGTTACTGAGTTGGTCTAGGGTCACTTGGGCACCTGTCTGTCACGGCCGCGGCGGCGTCCCGTGTTCCGGGCCGCCGCCGCGACCTCCTCCTGCCCCATGCAGCCGCCGGGGTCCTTGTGCAGGGACCCGGCGCTGCTGCTAGTTCGGCCCCTGGGGGCGCCTCACCTCTCCTCCGCTCCTGTCTCTCACTGTGCCGGCCGGTGCACGCGTCCCCGCCTCCTAGGGCGCGCGCGCGCCGGCTGTCTCAGATTTAAAGGGGCAGTGCGCTCCTAATTGGTCCACATGTCAATCACTCCCCTATAAGTTCCAGCCCTGCCCCACTACAGGTGTTGGAGCCTCTACATGCTTCCCATAGCGTTTGGCCCAGCCCCCTGTTGTTCCTGATTCCTATCCGCTACCTGGTCCCAAGTCCTTGTTCCTGATACCTATCCGCTACCTGGTCCCTAGTCCTTGTTCCTGGTTCCTGCCCCCCTGTCACTCCATTGCTCCTGTGTTCAGCCTGTCACCTGCGGTTATGTCTACAGACCTCTGCCAGCACTCCTGCCTACTGCTCCTGCCACGCCTCGCCTGTCGTCGCTAGCAACCAAGCCAGGGGTAGCGACCTGGGGGTCGCCTGCCGCAGCAAGTCCATCCCGCCTTGCGGCGGGCTCTGGTGAAAACCAGCGGCCCCTTAGACTCCGCTCCCTGGTGAGGTTAGTGCCATCGCTGGTGACGGTCCAGTGGATCCACTACTCCAGGCGTTACACTGTCACGGTAGCCTGGAGTGGTATGGGACCCACCCGATTAGTCTTGGCACCTCACCAGCACTCAAAAGAGAATTAACCCAAGTGTAGTGATGTGCGTGCAGGTGCAGAAGAGACAAGCCAGAGTCTGGTGCTTCTGAAAAAGAGAACAGTTTACTGGAGGTAACAGTAGTGCAATACAAAGAATACTGGTAGCAAAAAAAAAGTCCAGTGCAATACAATTGTTACAGACTTGTAATAACTCAGGTACTTACAGTTGAGGTAGAGATCAGGTACTTGGGGCATGGCCTGGACATGGAAAGGGACAGACGTGGTGTGTGAGAGCTCCGGTCCCTGAGCGCTCCCACGGCACCGTTATCTGCAACCCGAGACTCCCAGAGAAACCACAGATTTCCCCCTTACCATGCTACGGCGGTCTAGCTGCCCTCCCGGGACCACAACACTCCTCCATCACCCGTTTCCTCACCGCAACGGGTCCCCCTCCAGAGATGACATGCACTCCAAAGATGGCGCCTGCAGGGCCGTATTTACCACTAGGCACCCGTGGTCCGGTGCCTAGGGCAGCACCTTGCAGGGGGGCAGCACCAGGGAGCAGGGGGACAGAAAAAAAAAATTTTTTGTTTTTATTTTTTTAGTTTCCCTCCTCCTGTTCAGACTTGCCAGTAAAACTGGTGTCTTTTCCAGGGGGGTGGGGGGTATGGTGGTATTGGTCAGGTCTGATATCGCCAATAGGTGCGTGTAGATGGGGCTTCTTCAGGTTTAGTGCCTAGGGCAGCAGCAGCTGTTAATACAGCCCTGGGCGTCTGCACATGCCTCCCAGAAGTCCGGCGGCCAGGGAATGCAGAACAGAGCAGCAGGACCTGCCCCCTCCTCCCCAGGCAGGCCCGTAGGTAAGTCCCCGGCCTCCCGGTTACCCACAGCTCCTGCCCAGACAAGACCAGACTGCTCCCCTGGGGGACTCATTAGCACTGCCCTCAGAGACCGCGCGTGCCGCCAAGCGACATGCAGTGGGAGCCACCTGTTACTTTCCCTGCTTCTTCTCAGCAGCACTCTCCTCCCCAGTTCACCCTCTCCACTATGACCGGAGGACAGAGAGGACACAGTAGGGAGCAAGATAGGGTCCCAGAACTGTCCACTTTCCTCATAGAAGACCCATCAGTGTTACCAAGGGGCAACATGGCATCTGCACTACTCCCAGAGGAGTCATTGGGGATATCAGGGGTAGCAGAAAAGGACACAGGGGAGAGACACATTAAAGCTTCCCCAGCTCACCAGCATTAACCCCTTCGGGTGTGCTGGACTCAGCGCAGACCTCAGTGCTTCCCTGCCATCATTCTCATCAGCTCAATCGCAGTGCCCATGCATCTGAATCTGCAGCAGGAAGGTCACATGGCTTAACCTCAGATAACATGGAGGACTTTGCCTGTACTCCGACGATTCTTCGTTCCCACCAGCAGGATGATATCTCTAGTGAAGATTGCTCCTTGTCTCAAGACTCCAACCAGCCTGCTAGTAAGAAGGAAATGAGGCTCAGAGATTTATACGCGATCTTAATGACCTGCCCACTAAAAGAGATCTATCCACACTGCTCCAACAAGTGGAGACCCGAAATGAAAAGACCTGAAAATGGAAATGGGTACCCTCTCGCAGCATGTTTCCTCCCAAGAATCTTGTACAGGTGCCCTAGATAAGCGAATCTCTATGATTGAACATACTATGGTGACACAGCGAGCCCTCAACCGCACCTTATTGCTTCAAGTTGATGACCAGGAAAATAGGGGCTGCCAAAACAATATAAAATTGAGGGGCGTTCCAGACTCGGTCTTAGCAAAAGACTTACCGCTTGCCATTACTTCTATATTCAATACAGTCCTGGGTAGGCCGCTGGATACGGAAATCAACATAGACAGAGTGCATAGAGTGGCAGGCCCAAGGATTCCTGGATGTCTCGACCCTAGAGACGTCCTATGTCGAGTTCACTTTTATAAGGAGAAGGAAGCGATTCTGCAGAAAGCCTGGCAAGGGGGCCAGGTACCATTCCAAGACTCTTCAGTTCAACTTCTCCCGGATGTTCCAAGACGGACACTTGCAATGAGACGCCTGCTGAAGCCCCTATTACAGAAGATATAGGAGGCAGGAGCCTCCTTTTGTTGGGGCCATCCCTTCCATGTGATCGTCTGCCATGGGAACTCTGTTTTTCAGCTGCATTCTCCAGATCAGACGGGAGACCTGGCCACCTTCCTGGAAATACCGGCACTCTCCTCATAAGCATGGCTGGACTTTCCAGCGCCACAATCTGCTGTGGCCCCCCTACCGCAGAGGCAGAATCGACGTTTCTCTCTTTTTATCTCTACAAGTTTATCTCTACAAGATTAATGTTTTTTTTTAAAGTATTGTTGGTGTTTAGGTGCCATGGGGCGCACATTTGCTGTTACACGTTACTGCTCCGGTTCTACACGTCCTCACTATAGTTGGACCTTATAGGACACGGTTTTCGGTTCCTACAGAAGGAGTTATTCAGTATTCTGCACCAATCCCGGATTAGCCGGGCTTGGCATATAGTGTGCACACACTAGGTTATTCTTTTTAATCTTTCTCCTTCTTTTCTTCTTTCTCCTTTTCATCCCCTCCCACCCTTCCTTCTACCCTCCCCCCCCCCTTTTTTTTCCGGTTTAGTGATGCCTGGATCAGACCTCCTGTCCTTTGCAACGCTCTATGTCAATGGCTTGAACACTCGAGAGAAACGCTCTGCCTTGTTCCGTTTGCTGTGGAGCAAGAAGACGCAGATCGCCTTCATCCAAGAGACACACTTTCACGCAGATGCCGTCCCCTCCTTCAGGTCTCCGAGGTACCCTGATATCTACCACAGCTGCTATGCAGGCTCTAGATCTAGGGGAGTTAGTATTTTTATTTCTAGATCGGTCCCGTGGGAATTTGTGAACCAGATGACAGATGATTCTGGTAGATTCCTTTTTATTCAGGGGAAACTAGCGACAAGAATGTATACCCTAGCAAATGTGTACTTACCCAATGCCCATCAGCTTCAGACACTAGATCCCATTCTAGCTAAATTGGAAGTTTGCAAAGGGAACAGTGGTCCTAGGTTAGATGTATCGCGTGGTACTTCTACTATACCACGAGTTTACTTGAAAGGCTTCCTCCGTCTTCTTCACTCCTACCAATTCATGGATGCCAGGAGGACAGCCCACCCAGACATTAAAGACTTTACGTTTTTCTCGGCAGTCCATGACGTATATTCCCGACTAGATTATTTTTTCATCCGCCATGTTGACCTTCCTCAGGTGCGAACAGTGGTGATTGTCACATCCGCGGCACATACCTTTCGCCGCGCCGCTGCAGCCCCATCTCCTGCTCTGTGCTGGGGCTCCTCCTTCTCCAGCTCCCTGTCAGACCGATGGGCGCATCCCTGTCTCCTAGGGAGCGCACGCGCCTGCTCTGCTATAATTTAAAGGGTCAGTGTGCCTTTAATTGACTGCTGCTCTGAGGCTCTCCTATAAATTACAGCCCTGCCCCACCACAGGTGTTGGAGCCTCTGCATGCTTCCTAGTGTGTTTAGTCCCAGCCGCCCGTTGCTCCTGCCTGTTGTTCCTGTCCGTTGTTCCTGCCACTTGTGGTCCCTGCTCGTGACTGTGTCCGTGTGTGTCGCTGCCTGCCTGCCGTCCCACTGTTCCTGCTACACCTCGTCCCCTGTCACTAGCAAGCCAATCCAGGGGTAGCGACCTGGGGGTCGCCTGCTGCAGCAAGTCCATCCCGCCTTGCGGTGGGCTCTGGTGAAAACCAGCGGCCCCTTAGACTCCGCTCCCTGGTGCGGTTTACGCCATCGCTGGTGACGGTCCAGTGGATCCACTACTCCAGTCATTACAGTAATAGACCCGATTACTTATGCTTATGCGATGGTCCGTATGGATGTTGTGTCCACCATGTCTCTTCCTCGGCAATGGCATTGGAGGCTGAATGAATCTCTGCTACAGGACCCCCTGGTGGTTGAGGCAATTAAGTCAGATCTCTCTCACTATTTCAGAGAAAACCTACTTACAGAAACCTCTTCCCTTTCGTTATGGGCAGCTCATAAGTGTGTGATTAGAGCTTCCTTCATTAAACATAGGGCACGACTAAAGAAAGAAAGGGCTGAGGTGTTTGCAAAACTCATAGCATTGGTCGAATCCCTGGAGAGAACGCACAAAAGGTCCCACAATCCCACAGTCCTAGCTGACTTAATAACCGCAAGGAAAAAACTTAAAGACAGGCAAAATTTTAAAACTAATCTCCTTGTCCTGAAAGGCAGGCGCCATTTTTATGAATTTGGCAATAAGTGTAGTAGATGGTTGGCGAGATCGATGAGAGAACAAAGACTCAGAGCCTTTGTCCCGGTCATCTCCAAGGGAGACGGTTCCAAGGTCATTGACCCTAACGCCATAACAGAGGAGTTTGCAGCTTTTTACCAAAAGCTCTATAATCTCCCTACCGCTTCGGCAGATCTCTCTTCCTCGATCCGCCAAGGTCTGTGAAGCTCTGGAGGAGCCTATATCGAATGAGGAGCTGGCAGCAGCTCTGAAAATGATGCAATTGTCTAAAGTTTCAGGTCCGGATGGCCTTATGTCGCCTTACTATAAAAAGTTCCCAGAGCTCCTGCTGGATCCTCTTGTATCAGCACTTAACTCGGTGTCCGCTGGAGCATCCCTGCCGCTGGATATGTGTTTTGCACACGTCACAGTTATTCATAAGGAGGGGAAAGATCCAGTGGCGTGTCCTAGTTACCGTCCGATTTCCCTACTAAATGTAGATCTGAAGCTCTTCTCCAAAGTCCTTGCTTCTAGGTTGGCCCCTCTTCTTCCGAATATTATACACGATGACCAGGTTGGTTTTGTTCACGCCAGAGAAGCTAGAGATAATACCACCAAGGATTTCAATGCTATTCATTTCTCTTGTGTGAACAAGGTCCCGTTATGTCTGCTCTCTACGGACACAGAAAAAGCGTTCAATAGAGTTAACTGGCAATTCCTGTTTGCAGTCCTACACCATATAGGCTTGGGTCCCTTTATGTTGGCCTGGATCACCTCCCTTTATTCTTCTCCGACGGCAGCGGCAAAGGTTAATGGGGTGTTCTCTCAGCCGTTTCATATTACAAATGGCACGGGTCAAGGCTACCCCCGTTCACCGTTGATCTTTGTCCTGATGTTGGAACCTCTGCTGAGAAGGGTTTGAGCCAATCCAGACATAAAGGGACTAACGGTGGGGACACATTCAGTGAAAATAGCTGTGTATGCAGACGACCTTCTTTTCTTTATTACTTCTCCCCATACATCCTTTACTAACCTTTTGTCTGAACTGGACTCTTATTCCCGATTGGCGAACTTCAAGATTAACTATGAGAAATCGGAAGCACTGAATGTGTCCCTATCCATGTCCATGCAAATGTCATTAGCGGATTTCTTCTCATTTCATTGGTCATCCAGTGTCATCAAATACTTGGGGATCTGGATCTCCAAGGACCTTTCTGAGTTGTACTCACGCAATTTTGTGAATCAGCAAAAAACACTTCATCGAGACCTGACTAGGTGGTCTTAAGGGCTTTACACGTGGTTTGGCAGGTGTGCTATTTATAAAATGAACGTATTGCCCAGGATCCTATATCTTATTCAGACTATTCCGATTAAAATTCCTACTCAGTTTTTCCGCCTTCTCTCCAGGGATCTTACCAAATTCATCTGTTTAGGGAAAGCTGTTAGAGTTACCCGATCTTTACTATACATACCGAAAAACAGAGATGGTATAGGTCTCCAAACATCAAGGTTTACTATGAGGCCTCGGTCTTGCAGAGAGTCCTAGACTGGCACCGACATGCAGATTAGAAACAATAGGTTCGCCCGGAACAATCATTTACTAATACACTGCTTACTTCTCTCCCCTGGATCCACCCTTCGCACCTGGGGAAATTGGCCCAACATCCAACTATAGGACCAACGCTTGGGACCTGCCAAAAAGTGTTCCCTAAGGAGGACATTTCTCCCAGACCTTCCCCACTTTTCCCTATTTTAGGTATTCCACAGTTTGGCCTGGGATTAGCAGGGTCCTTCAGGTCCTGGCGGACGGCAGGAAGATATAGAGCTCAAGACTTCCTTCATAACAATAGATGGCTCACTCCCCTAGAGCTGTTAATGTTAGTGATCCGATTCACCTTGGGGATTGGAAGATTAGACAGCTGTCGGATTTCTTACGGTCTCTCCCTGATCCGTCGGGGTTCACTCGTACCCTTACCTCCTTTGAAACAGTATGTCTGGGCTCTGACTCCTTACGACACTCACTCTCTCTATTCTACTCTCTTTTTATCTCTCCTCCGGAAGGTTTTCGCCCTCCTTTTGTGGCGAAATGGGAGGAGGATTTGAACATCTCCTTCATGGACCAACAGTTAGACAGGATATATCAGTTCACCCATAAATCCTCTATAGCCAGTAAATTACAGGAGGCGGGATGCAAATTAATAGCCAGATGGTATTATGTACCCACTAGACTTCATAGGATGTTCCCTGATGTGCCTTCTTGTTGGTGCTGCGGAGTAGAGGAGGGAACGCTAATTCATGTCTTCTGGTCCTGTCCTGTCCTACGCTCATTCTGGGAAGGTGTTTATGACGTTATTGGTACCAAGCTACAGTACCAAATTCCAAACACTCCGGCCTTCTTCTTATTACACCTTTCAGACATCCCTATACAACGGTACAAAAAGTCTAGTTAATGCAGCTAGAGCCTGTATTCCAGACCATTGGAAGTCTAGGATTTCTCCTAAAGTGGGTAATTGGATTCGCAAGATAGAGGAAATACAGAGAATGGAGGAGTTGACGGCATCTCTACAGGACAGACCGGATAAATTCAACTCTGTCTGGACATCCTGGAGTGTCTTTGAGGGGTCCCCGGAATACCAGCAATTGCTGACAATTTGTAGACTGCCCCAGAAACAGTTGGGTGGTTGATTCAGGTATCCCTACTATCCCCCCCCCCCCCTTTTTTTTTTAATTCCTCTTCTCCTCTCCCCCCCCCCCCTTCTCCCTTCTCCCATCTCTTTCTTTGGAGCTCTCTTTCTTTATTCAGCTCTCAGGGTATGCTGGGAGTTGTAGTTTCTGAGTGGATTTAATAAATCACTGTGTGCAGGGTCTCTTGGTGGCTGCAATCTGTGGGTGACAACTATCAGCCCTGAAGGTCCAGCAATATATCTGTCTACAGCGGCAGTTATCAGAGGACTGTTCTACTGTACTACAACTCCCAGCATATCCTGAGGGCTGCAGACTGTCAGTACATGCTGAGAGTTGTAGTGCCTGCAGCTGTTGTAGTTCGGTCCTATACACTGGATGCTTTGTGGCATATAAGAATACATAGATCTGTGGGGGCTCAGTGTAGGGAAGTGACCCCAGAACAACACTAATAGCGATAAGGGTAGATGTTTCTGTTCTATCCCCTATTAGTGCTGTTCTGGGGACACTTCCCTGCACTGAGCCCCACAGATCTATGTATTCTTATATGCCACAAAGCATCCAGTGTATAATGCACCTAGGACCCAACTACAACAGCTGCAGGCACTACAACTCCCAGCATGTACTGACAGTCTGCAGCCCTCAGGAAATGCTGGGAGTTGTAGTGCCTGCAGCTGTTGTAGTTGGGTTCTAGTTTAAAAGTTTGCGCTAGTGTACTGTAGTGACCGCGGGGCTGTGTCAGTACACTACCACAAACAATACACTGACCCATTTAGACCCCAATGGTACACAGGCTCTGCACACTATAGAATGATTACAGTGCAGTTACTAATGACTCACAGGTGACGTCTTCTCCGATTGCCGTTGCTCACTTTTTGCTTTCATCTCCATCTGGGGCAGCATCATAAAGACTTCTCCGACCACAACTCGTCTGCAGAGGGGCAGCTGGGGAAGGGAAGCAGCTGGGGGTGGCAGGGGGAGCAACTGGGGTGACAGGGGGAGCAGCTGGGGTGACAGGGGGAGCAGCTGGGGTGACAGGGGGAGGGGGAGAAATGCCAGTGGGGGCATTGGAATGTGCACCTGACACAGGTGCACATTCCAATGCCCCCACTGGCATTTCCGCGCCCAGTCCTCGTCCCTCTGTGCTAGCCTTACGCATTGGAGCTGTTGAACTGTTTTCAATTGTGCACAGAACGCAAAACCGTATTACCAAATTATTATTATTATTTTTTTGGCACACTCTCAGTATACAGTCATATACCCTATATATGATTTTTTAAATGCCTTCAGACAACAGGCATTCCAATTGTTAATGTTACGCACAAAACGCATAAAAATCCAGTACCAAATTATTTTTATTTTTTTTGGCACACTCTCAGTATACAGCCGCATACCCTATATCTGAGGATTTCACCAAGTAGATACACTGCAGCCTATTCCTCACAGTGCACTCCAGCTGCCTGCCTGTCTGAACACGATGAACACAATGATTTATGAAAGGATGTAAATATACACCTGTTGTAAACTGCCCACAGCAACCAATCACAGCTCCTCTTATATTTTACCAGAGCCGAAATCTGAGCTGTGATTGGTTTACACCAGGTGTTTATTTACACCCTTTCATAAATCCCCACCAATGTGCTGCTTGCCGGTTAAATAGCTGTTCTTCCCTCCTGTAACATATATAAAGGTTTCCATCATGTCCCTCCTTTCCCTTCTTCCTCCTGTAACATATATAAAGGTTTCCATCATGTCCCTCCTTTCCCTTCTTCCCTCCTGTAACATATATAAAGGTTTCCATCATGTCCCCCTTTCCCTTCTTCCTCCTGTAACATATATAAAGGTTTCCATCATGTCCTCCCTTTCCCTTCTTCCCTCCTGTAACATATATAAAGGTTTCCATTGTGTCCTCCCTTTCCCTTCTTCCCCCTGTAACATATATAAAGGTTTCCATCATGCCCCCCCTTTCCCTTCTTCCTCCTGTAACATATATAAAGGTTTCCATCATGTCCCTCCCTTTCCCTTCTTCCTCCTGTAACATATAAAGGTTTCCATCATGTCCTCCCTTTCCCTTCTTCCTCCTGTAACATATATAAAGGTTTCAATCATGTCCTCCCTTTCCCTTCTTCCCTCCTGTAACTTATATAAAGGTTTCCACCATGTCCCCTCTTTCCCTTCTTCCTCCTGTAACATACATATAGGTTTCCATCATGTCCCTCCTTTCCCTTCTTCCTCCTGTAACATATATAAAAGGTTTCCATCATGTCCTCCCTTTCCCTTCTTCCTCCTATAACATATATAAAGGCTTTTACCATGCGCCCCTTTACCTTTTATACAGACAATCCTTCTTCTTGCTCTCCCTACCTCCTGAATACACCATTGACCAGTTTTGTAGCATTTGGAAATTAGTCCCGCTAAATCCTTGCCCTTGTATCAATGGACACTTCACCTTCTGATATCTACCCTCCTCGGTACTCGTTATAAACAGTATGTACATTTAGTCTCTTTCATTCTGGTAAAGGTTTTTGTCTTTCCTCCAGGTCCCAGTATCCCGCTGCTCAGACCCATGTTTACCTGGAAGCCGGAAAAAGGCGCGACCAACATCCATCCATACCTGCTGCTATGACTGCGTCCTGTGCTCAGAAGGAGAGATATCCAATATAACTGGTGTGCAGTACTATGAATAGTAAATGTGGAAATATATATGATCTAGAGGGTGAACAGAGCACAGATAATACCCAATACACTGTAATGGGGACAAGAGAAGAATGGGAGCAGCTCACAATGAGAAAAACAAAATACTTTGTCTTGCTCATAAAATGTCTAATAATTATTTTCATCCTGTTTTCTGCTCATAAAACAAACAATAAAAATGTATAAATGGGGAAATTAGGTTCCTGGTAATGGTCTATCCACAGGATGGACCCCCAATAGATCAGCACACACCGTACTGGGACAGAGCACTGGGCCTTGTTTTACCTTTTGTCTGACACACCCACTTTCCTTTTCAGCCTCCTGGCAGTGCAAGGGTTACACTGATCACTGCTAGCCTCATTCGCTGCAGCTGAGCAGTGTGTTTTGATTGACAGATGCCTCTGCCTGTCTGGAAACTTGAGGATCAGAGCACCGGTCCAATGGGGATCCGCACCAGGCTCATGATCCTCATAAATGAAAGCAGAGGCATTCATTCCCTGCTGGCAATTAGGTTTTGTACTCTGATCCCAGCTCCCCCTGTCTACTCCTGCGATCTCCATTCCTAATTCCTCTGCTCGACTCGTTACCTGACCTCCCGCTTGACCTAACTATCCGTTTGATCCCTGATTTTGTACTGCATTGCCCGTTTGGTTCTGACTTGGTTTGTCGACTCTCCTTTGTTGTGTTTGTCTGTCCGTCTTGTTCGGTGTTAAATTAATTTAGTGTAGGGCACGTCTTTGTGGTTTTCCGTGGTCGCCTAGGGCCGACTGAGGCAAGTAGGTAGGGACAGTGGGTGGGTTCAGCCTTAGGGTCCACTGTCTCGTCCTCTCTCTACCTCCCAGTCCGGACAAACACGCCATACAAATACTTTGCGAACAAACACTGTGGCACTCACCCAACTTGTAGACTTGAAAAACTTTATTCCTTTAAAAGCAAGGTACAGGACACTGACAGGTGATCAGGCAATGACTGTTTCACACTCACAATTAGTGTGCTTCTTCTCACCTGGAATGAAGTTTTTCAAGTCTACAAGTTCGGTGAGTGACTGTTGAGCAACACCGGGTCAGGTCAGTAGCCAGTGCTGTCTCCACACCTTCAGATGGCAAGAAAACTACTCAACCGGTAGTGCCAAGATGCAGACATGGTACAGAGTTGGGAACCTCAGCGCCATTGTGTAATGGTGCATGGAGGTTACTGTGAAGTAAATAGGTGCTGCACTCCAGTAACCACCACTACACACCATACAGAGCCAAGATATCTACAGTAGCTCCATACATTATACGAACTGGAGAGAATGGAACGGCTGCACATCCCATCTATGGCTGATACTCATGCCGCTCGGCCTATATTAAAAATCAACACCAGAGTGTCTGTATATGAATTGATCAAGCCATATTGCCCCGTGTACCACCGCGCAGGTCTTCTGGTCCACACGGGTCCATACGCTAACTCCACACCGTGTCGGTCAGCGGCCGCCACCCCCGCAAAGTGTGCACGTGCAGGGAAGCGAGGCCATGGAATGACCCTGCAACCCCAATGTCACAGGACCAGACCCAAAAAGCCCCACCAGCACCACCGGCGGGGAAGGCTGCCCCCAAACGACACAAGTATATACATTATATTTGCTTCTTGTGGCATGGCCGTGGATAGCCCATCCATGGGTTTTCCCTGGAGGTGTAAAAAACAGTTATATGGGATACATACTTTTATTGTAATCGGAGGGTTACTTCCACACCATATCACCTCAGTGGATGTAGTTTTCGATACACAGTTGTCTTAGCTGCACCAGAAGTTGAACTTTTTATCAGGTCAGAGATGGAGGGGAGAAGTTGTGGATATCATTGTATGTGAAGAGAGAGGTGGATTAGTCAGGAAGCGCAAATGACAGGAAGAAGAGCTTTTTCAATGAAGTCCAAAAATGTTATTCAAGGAGAAATGGGCAGGAGGTGGTCAGGGCTTGAATGTGAGGTTTGAAAGACAGAACAAGATTAAAGGTGACCCTCAAGGAAGCAGACTACTTGTGGGGCTAAGTGGGAGGAAAAGAAGGAAGATATAGCTGAAAGACACTAAATGTACAAATAGTGAGTTATAGGTCGATCCAAGAGCAGGTCAGTGGAATGGTCAATTGTAACAAATCAGAGGAAAGGTCAAGGACGAGGAACGGGAGTATTGGTGTGAGGATTTGGCAGTTCATAGGGAGTATTCAGTAGAGCGCCGGAGGTCAAAAAGGGAGTCGAATGAGAGCAGGGAGGATAGTTTAAGGTTAACAGGGACAGAAAAAGCCTAAGCGAAGCCCATGTTGGTTGTCCTCTTGAAATCCCCTGCACTAAAAGGTAGGTTGGGCTCAAACTCGCAAACCACAGTCATTCCCTTTGGCAAAACTCATTAAAGGAGCATCAGCAAAAAAGTGAAACATCACATGGCCTGGCAACCAGTTTTTCCAGAGGAGACAGAATAGGGGATGTCAGAGACGATTATAAAAGCCAATGCACACTTCAGAAATTATTTTAGAGATAGCCAGTATTAGAAGATCTCTGTGGGACAGTGAGTTAGGTGTATTAGGCTTACACACCCCTTATTGTAAAACACTCACATCCCCTGACAGTATATTTAGCTGATATTCCCCCCTTTATTAAGGGGGGACCATCTGACTAGTAACTGAATTGGCAAACTACATCCGATCCCAGAACAGCTGCAGTACTGTACTTTAAGAAGACTTGGAGTTGTAGTAGGGGGGCTACCTAGAGGAGACCTTTCCAATACGTACATCACTCTGCTGGGGGGATTCTGTCATCCTTGGTTATAGCTGTGATAACTTTAGATAAGAGAGATAACCCATACTCATGGCCATGAATGATCCGTCAGTGCTGGACTCCTTAATAGGGTGGCCCCAACCGACACTCCAACCCAAGTGGGCCATCACCTCAATTTTCAAGCACGTGCTTGAAAATGTTGGGGACGGCCCGCTGAAACGTCGTTCCTGTTATATGCTGCGCTGTGCTGTTATTTTTTAAATTTCTATAAAATACATTTTTTCACCTTTCTGCAACACTTATTTTGGTGTGCCATGGACTATTTCCTGGATAGATAGATAGATAGATAGATAGATAGATAGATAGATAGATAGATATTAACATGCAATATGTTATGACATTTCCCTACAGACTCTGAGAACTGCATAAAATGCCCCAGTGATGAATGGGCGAATGAGAAGAGAGACCGATGTCTGCCCAAAGTCCTGGATTTCATCTCTTACCACAATGACACAATGGCTTCTGTATTCTCCTGTGTCTCGCTCTTCGGATGTCTTGTGACCGGCTACATATTGGGAATATTTATCTCCTACCGGGACACTCCTATTGTTAGAGCTAATAACCGGAACCTGAGTTATCTCCTCCTGGTCTCCATCATCCTCAGCTTCCTCTCTGTCTTCTTGTTTCTTGGTCGTCCCACTGATGTCACTTGTAGATTACGGGAAACCAGTTTTGGAGTTTTCTTCTCGGTTGCCGTCTCTTCACTTCTCGCCAAGACTGTGATGGTTTGTGTGGCTTTTAAGTCCACCAAGCCTGGAAGCCCCTGGAGGAAATGGCTGGGTTTGAAGCTGTCCTATACCATAGTGTTGTTGTGTTCATCCATTCAGGTTGTAATCTGTGCTATCTGGTTGTCTACCTCTCCTCCATTCCAGGACCTGGACACTCAGTCTTATCCTGGGAAGATCATCAGTCAGTGTAATGCAGGGTCAGAGATCTGGTTCTTCTCCATGTTGAGTTATCTGGGGTTCCTGGCAGCGGTGAGCTTTGTTCTGGCTTTCATGGTGAGGACATTACCGGACACTTTCAATGAGGCCAAGTACATCACCTTCAGCATGCTGGTGTTCTGCAGTGTCTGGATCGCCATGATCCCGGCTTATCTGAGCACCACAGGGAAATCCATGGTGGCTGTGGAGGTCTTTGCAGTGATGGCGTCCAGTGCTGGACTCTTAGGATGTGTGTTTCTCCCCAAATGTTTCATCATTTTATTTAGATCTGAAATGAATAGAAAACCTGATCTGCTGGGGAGAAAGAAGGGATGAGTAAGATCTCCTCTGCCTTGTCCCATTAGGTGTTATGAGGGCAATGAAGAGCATGAAGAGGCCATAGGGAAATCAGACATAAAGTAAAAGAAGGAGACAACCTGAACCTACATGGAATTTGTTTCAGGAGATCTTCTCCACATCAGTCCCGAAAAGGATCATCGCCCTGTTGTTTTTCCCAAAGTAGTGATCAATAAGAAATTGTTAGGATAGGGAAACACAAGGACAGGTGAGCCCTGAAGCTGGCACCCACCCCGCTGTCCCTACCTACTTGCCTTGTATGCTCTAATTAGCAACGGACAACTGGACGACAGTCCCTGATCTCACTAAGGTGGAACACAAAACAAGACAATACACAACACAATAAAGGGAAGACAGAAGTCTGAGACAAAAACCAACTGAGCAGCGAAGTACTAAATCGAGTCCAAAGGGGTAGTCAAAGGGTTAATAGCAGAAGTCAGGTAACCAGAGTATAAATGCAGGAAAATGTTAGGTCAAGTAACACTAGTGACTAGGTACTATCGCAGGCCAGGAACATGATACAAGTGCAGGAACTTACGGAACCGGGAGTCCCGGCCTTCAAAAGTGATTGGCTCAGCCCAGTTGCTGACAGCAAACTGTCCCCCCCCCAAAGGTTAAATAAAGTAGACAGTATATACCAAATGACTGTTGACCCGTCTTCTTCTCCCGGGCGACATCTTTGGTCGATGTCGTCAGAGCAGGGGGGGCCTGGTCTTCATCCTCTTCATCGTCTTCCACAGCAGTGAATGGGAGAGGAAAAGGCTGCTGGGGCACTTGCGCACCAGCAGTCTTTTCTCTCCCATTTATTGCTCCGCAACCCAGACATGAGGGAGATCTGAGGCCGGAAAAGGACGGGGATGCGGCCGGCGGGAGATTCAAGTGTCGATCGTCACTGGAGGGATGGTAGTATATAAGCTGTGTGTGTTTGTTTGTTTTTTGTTTGTTTTTTTAATCGGTCTGCCGGAGTACTCCTTTAAGGATGGGGCCTTATTTTTTGTGCCACTAATTGTACTTTGCAATGACAGACTTAATTTTTGCATAAAATATGCTGCGAAACCAGAAAAAAATTATATGCGTGGTGAAAGTTGTGTTGTGTTTACGTCGTTCACAATATTGTAAAACGGACATGTTATATATGTTCCTCAAGTCGGTACAATTACAATGATATATAACTTGTATAACTTTTATTTTGACAGCTTTTAAAAAATTTTTATCTTAAAAAACCTAAATGTTCCTTAAAATTGCTCTATTCCCATGCTTATAGCGCTTTTATCCTATGGTCTAAGGGGCTGTGTGAGGTGTAATTTTTGTGCCATGATGTGCTCTTTCTATCGGTATCCTGCGTGCGTATATGCAACTTTTTGAACACTTTTTATTAAAATTTTTCTGGATTTGATGCGACCAAAAATGCACAATTTTGCACATACGCCATTTACCATGCAAGATAAGGAATGTGATAATTTAATAGTTCAGGCGTTTACGCACGAGGCGATACCAAATATGTTTATTTATTTATTTATTTTTATTTATAAAATGGGAAAAGGGGGGTGATTCAAACTTTGAAGGGGAGGGGGGGTTTTATTTAAAAAAAACAAAAACATTTTTTTAAACACACACATTAACTAGAAGTTCTTCTACTACAACTACACTGATCTCTCTTATAGATCAGTGTAGTATACATTATACAGCACTGATCCATTAGATAAGTGCTGTATTATGCTGGGCTCCTGCAGACCAGATCTATAGAATATTGAGCCGAGATCAGCATCATTCCGACACTGAGGCCTAGCCAGGGAAGGAGAAGGGATCCCCCCAATAGACCACCAGGGAGGGGCACCGCAAGGCATTTAAATGCAGCTGTCATGTTTGACAGCTGCATTGAAATGTCCTAATTAGCAGTCTTAGCGATCGGCCCCGCCTGCTAATAGCCGCGGTCCCAGGCTGCAAAAATTAGCAGGGTTCTCAGTGGTTCAGAGCGGGGTCACAGCGCGGCCACTCTCTGAACTTCCCTAACGGCGGGTCATTAAGGGGTTAAAGGGGTTGTTCACCAAAAAAATTTCTTTCAAATCAACTGGTGAGTGAAAGTACCAGAGATTTGTAATTTATTTCTCTTAAAACATCTCCAGTCTACCAGTACTTATCAGCTGCTGTATGTCCTGCAGGAAGTGGTGTATTCTCGCCAGTCTGACACTGACAGTGCTCTCTGCTGCCACCTCTGTCCATGTCAGCAACTGTCCAGAGCAGCAGCAAATCCCCATAGAAAACCTCTCCTGCTCTGGACAGTTCCTAACATGGACAGAGGTGGCAGCAGAGAGCACTGTGTCAGGCTAGAAAGAATGAAGCACTTCCTGCAGGACATACAGCAGCTGATAAGTACTGGAAGATTGGAGATTTTAAAATAGAAGTAAACTACAAATCTCTGGCACTTTTCTGGCCTTGGAAAAACGCCATGTCGGCCATAGAAACATAGAAGATTGTCGGCAGAAAAAGACCACTGGGTCCATCTAGTCGGCCCTTTTAGTATTTTCTTTCTTATTATCTTAGGATAGATGTATGTATATACCAGGCGTGTTTAAATTCTGTTATTGTAGATTTACCAACCACCTCTGCTGGAAGTTTGTTCCAGGTATCTACTACTCTTTCAGTAAAATAATATTTTCTCACATTGCTTCTGATCTTTCCCCCAACTAACCTCTCACTGTGTCCTCTTGTTCTTGAGCTCAGTTTTTTACTAAAAACACTTCCCTCCTGTAACATACTTAAAGGTTTCCATCATGTCCTCCTTTCCCGTCTTTCCTCCAGACTATACAGATACAAATCCCTAAGTCTTTCCTGATATGGTTTATGCCTCACACCCGACACCGTTTTTGTAGCCGTGTTTGGACCCGTTCTATTTTATCAATGTCCTTTTTTAGGTGAGGTCTCCAGAACTGGACACAGTATACAGATGTGGCCTCACCAGAGCTCTATACAGCGGGATCACAATCTCCCTCCCTCCCATGTTTATTAAGACCAACATTATATGATAAAAAAAAAATCTCTCCAATAAATGTATCCATAATCTCTCCAGTAACATAGCATAAGTATAGCTAAGTATCAGCATAGCAGCACACAGTGTAAAGAGGGTGGAAAGTCCCCTTGGAGACCCCATTTTCACTTTTGTGCCCAACTCATCTGCCCTTAGCCGCACTCACCAATCCAAAGGCACCCATTCTATAATTGCCAACATTTGAAATTTTTTTCCAGGGACACTTTAGCTGTAAAAGGGGGTGTGGCTTATTGTGGGTGTGGTCTCGGTGGGTGTGGCCTATCATGGGCGTGGGTTCAAAATTTTCCAGTTAGAATTTACAGTCAGTACAACACAGAAGGAGCTTTACACACCCCAGTATTAGGCCCCGAGTATATTACACACCCCAGTTTCAGGTCCCCAGTATATTACACACCCCACTCAGGCTGAGACTCAGAGATAGCATCCCCCTTCATCCTCCTGCCCTTCCATAATCATAGTACTACCCCTCTAATGCTCCTTTCCCTCCATCATCATACTACTACCCCTTCATCCTCCTGCCCTTCCATCATCATAGTACTACCCCTCTCATCCTCCTGCACCTCCATCATCATGCTACTTCCCCCTTTATCTTCCTCCTGTCCCATCATCATACCAGCACCCCCTTCAACATCCTCTTGTCCCTTCATCTGTATTTAAAACAAAAAAAAAGCTATACTTACCTCACCAATATGGTTCCTCTTGTCCCCCAGGGACTCCTCTCCCTGCTCTGCATGAGGGAAATGACTCACGCTGGAAGGGGGTGGGGCTTCCCGCGGTGGGGGCGGGGCTTCCCAGGACATACCAGGGACATGATTTTGCCGGGGCTGTCTCCTCAGAATTGGGACAGTCCCAGCAAAACCGGGACTGTTGGCAACTATGCCATTCCCCTGGGAGACTATTGCCCCACCATAAGTTGTATGAGTGTCACTCATGCACCTACAATTTGCCTCCAAGGGGACAGAACCCGCCCACATAATTAAAGGGAGTATGGGTGGGACTTTCTCCTTCCTGACTAGGGGGGCAATGAGGCACTTCCTCCCACCACTGCCTATATACCGCCCCTAAACCACACCCTTCACGTGACTCTCCCTCCTCAGCCCAAAGCCGTTAACCAGCTCTTACAACCCAGCCTAGTAAAGCCTGAGTCAAGCTGCACTACTACACCAAGGCTGCACCTCGGCTCCATTGCTCCCAGGTAGGATGGAGGGTATGCTGAATAAATGGAGATATATCCTGTCACAGGCCGAGTGCTAATAACTCTCTCCATCTTCCTGAGGTAAATACGGCCACAGAGGTTATAGAGGGGACTGCACTAAGGTGTGTGGTGATGATGATACTTGTAGTTCCCCCTGGGGCTTCTCTATTACTGTTGCCTGAGGTGATAATGGAGAAGCCCTTGATGGTGATGAGGTGCAGAGACAATCAGACACCAGGGAGTGGAGGCGGTGAGGTACAACAGTGACTTTACCTGCAGATGAAGACAGTTCCTTTACACTAAATACCTCTTAAAGGGAACCAATCACACTAAAATTGGCCATAACGCTAAGGAAACGTGCTGGTACATCAGCCAGCACACTTCCTAAACATCCCCCTGTACCCTCCGTCCTATGTACATACAGCCCGCAAAGTTAAATAGTCTCCCGCACTCTATGCAAATTACCATGCAAGTAGTCACGGTGGGCGGGGGCTTCTTCAAGTAGTCACTGGGTCCTGGGCCAGCTCCGGCGCTGTAATCACGCCAATCTGGGTGTGTTGGAAAGCGGCGCCTGGTGACGTCACTCGGGGGGGAGGGGGCGGGGGGACGCCATTGCACGTCGGCCACGCCGACGTTTTTACTATGCTGCGCGTGCGCAATGCAGCCGGGGAAGACGCTGCTGTACTGCGCCTGCACGGTGTAGTATAGCAGCGGATTCACCCAATGTACTGCGCATGCGCAACTTAGTAAAGACGTCGGTGTGGCCACCCCCCCCCCTGAGTGACGTCACCAGGCGCCGCTTTCCAACACGCCCAGATGGGCGTGGTTACAGGGCCGGAGCCGGCCCAGGACCCAGTGACTACTTGAAGAAGCCCCCGCCCACCATGACTACTTGACCAGCCACCCGCCCACCGTGACTACTTGCATGGTAATTTGCATAGAGTGCGGGAGACTATTAAACTAACTTTGCGGGCTCTATGTACATAGGACGGAGGGTACAGGGGGATGGTTAGGAAGCGTGCTGGCTGATGTACCAGCACGTTTCCTTTTATTATTATTATTATTATTATTATTTATTTATAAAGCGCCCTTAATTCCAGAGCGCTATACAATAGATAGGCAACAGGCAGGAATAATACAAGATCAGAACACATTACATGAAGGCAAAAGACAGACTGGTACATGGGGGAAGAGGACCCTGCCCGCGAGGGCTCACAATCTATAGGGCATAGGGAGAGAAACAGGAGGTAAAGTGCAGCCATTCAAGTGTGATGCAGAGTTATTGTAGGTTGTAGCCTTGTTTGAAGTCTGGTATTAATTCATTTTTCACACTTAAAATGGCTCACTTAGATGGACTCACAGATCCTTAGCTTTATGGCCAATTTTAGTGTGATTGCTTCCCTTTAAAACGGCCGCCGGTCAGAGATTAGTGAAGTATATGAAGTCGCCCTTTGTAATACTGGAGGTGATCACTATCCAGTGGGATAAGAGTCTTACAGGGTATCATGGCCGTAAGCCACAAGTCTCACATCCCAGAAGAACTAAAGGCACATTGATAGATGACCCCTCAGCATAGATCAGTACCTGGTAGAGTGAGGCTGATCAGGCTCGTCTCAGTAATAAGAATAAGCTTCTTACCTCCATAACTCCCATCGGTCACACTCACTCAGGCTTTGGTGAGCTGGCTTCTAGAAGTCTCCTCAGAGTTCCTCACAGAGCTGGTGGCACCATAACCACAGCTTCCCTCAACTCCTCAGGGAATTCCTGTCACAACTGCCTCTTGGGAGGAGCTTATTAGAATAGCTCCGCCCATCTTCTGGGTGTAGGACAGTAAGGAGGCAGCTGGTGTTGCTATGGTGACTCCCAGCTGTGGTGTGTGTGTGTGTGTGTGTGTGTGTGTATAGTGATGGTGACCCATCTCCAGCATGGCTCCTCTCTATAATCTAATAAAGAATAACCAATATATTAATAAATCTATGTCAATATAACACAGGGTCCATTCTCTGGCCAACCCTAGAGAAACTCAACTTCAATAGACTGCATCTTTACAACCATGAGTATACAATACCACAACCATATATATATATATATATATATATATATATATATATACACACACAATACCACAACCATATATATACACAATGCCACAACCATATATATATATATATATATATATATATATATATATATATATATATATATACACACACACACACAATACCACAACCATGAATACAATACCACAACCATATATATATACAATGCCACAACCATATATATATATATATATATATATATATATATATATATATACACACACAAACAATACCACAACCATGAATACAATACCACAACCATATATATATACAATGCCACAACCATATATATATACAATGCCACAACCATGTATATATATATATATATATATATATATATACATACACACACAATACCACAACCATGAATACAATGCCACAACCATAAATATACAATACCACAACCATAAATATACAATACCACAACCATAAATATACAATACCACAACCATAAATATACAATGCCACAACCATAAATATACAATACCACAACCATAAATATACAATGCCACAACCATAAATATACAATACCACAACCATAAATATACAATACCACAACCATAAATATACAATGCCACAACCATATATATAGACTGCCAACAGGTAACCAACCTATACCACCCGCAGACTTCTGGCTCTTATGACTAAATAAAAAACACAACACCATTCTACTTTTGCTGGACGAGGGTCGGCCACAGCATTTATTAATTGTAAACTCTTTTAAGTAACTCCAACTCTCTCCAACGTGGAGAACACATATCCAGGCTGGACGCAGAGTGCCAGCCGCTGGACTCCCAGCGGGCACATCGAACTTCCAGGCTCGCTTTATCACAACCTTTTAACCTCTGAACCGCCTGTTGTGACTTAAAAAAAAAAACATTAGCAAAGATGTGACCACATGGAACCATATAGCAATTGCACCTTAAAATGCCAACATCAAAGATCTCTTTATATAATTTTTTTTTTTTTTTTTTTATTTCCAGGGAGGGAGGGACAGCAAGGGGATGTGACCTGCTTGCTACCGGATCATCAAGAGGAAGAGGTAAGACACAGGAGGGTATATTAAGCATCCCAACCTGCTGCTATTGGACAGCTATAGTCATGTGTGCAAAGGGGGTTGTCCCGGAGCAACCATTATGCTACCAGCAGAGGGGGGTACAGGGGAGGATGTGTAACAGATAATGGGAACCATCCCTGCACAGCACTCTGTTCGCAGTCCCTGGGCACCCACGCTAAACGCCTGTTTGCCTCAATATATATATATATATATATAGATATATATATATATATATATATATATATATATACATACAATGCCACAACAATATATATACAATACCACAACATATATATATACAATGCCACAACAATATATATACAATACCACAACCTTAAATATACAATACCACAACCATGAATACAATACCACAACCTTAAATATACAATACCACAACCATGAATACAATACCACAACCCTAAATCCAATACCACAACCATGAATACAATACCACAACCTTAAATATACAATACCACAACCATGAAGACCAGGGCCGTCCTAACAGCATTATGGGCCCCTAGTCATCAACATGTCTAATATATTGTATCTGGGGCCTGTAATATATTCACCACGCTTCCCTGCTCACTGCACAGCACTCCGGCAGCCATCCTCATGGGCTGAGACCTGACGTCATCCTCCTCAGTTAATACGTGAAGGAGGAGGAGTCTCAGTGTTTACAGGCTCCTCTCCCTTCTGCTGGCCTGAGCCTGAGGACCGCGCACGGGGGGGGGGTGGGTTGGGGGGGTGCAGCTGACGGCAGGACTCAGAGCACAAGCACTGCACAGCACCTACAAGGGGGAGCTTGCGCCATGCAGACCAGGGACAAGGAAGATGTCACGTTGGCCGGGGGGGGGGGGGGAGGGGGAGCGGCTGACGGCAGCACAGGCACAATACCTACAAGGGAGCTTGCTTGGGGGCCGGGGACCAGTGTCGGACTGGGATACCTGGGGCCCACCAGAGGAAATGATCCTTGGGGCCCACCAAAGAAGAATCGGTAAAAAAGCGACATACTGACCCAGCCCTATTCTGGATTCATCTGGATCTGCGACAACTCCCTTGTCCTCCACTCAGAGCAGGCTATAGTTTGTGCCCATATGATGCAGCTGCACCCCATATAATCATTTTATTACCTCCTTCATCCTCCTGCCCTCCATCATCATACTACTACTCCTTCATCCTCCTGCTCCTCCATCATCATACTACTACCCCTTCATCCTCCTGCCCCCATCATCATAGTACTACCTCCTTCATCCTCCTGCCCCTCTATCATCATACAACTCCCCCCTTCATCCTCCTGCTCCTCCATTATCATACTACTACCCCTTCATCCTCCTGCCCCCATCATCATAGTACTACCTCCTTCATCCTCCTGCCCCTCCATCATCATACTACTACCCCTTCATCCTCCTGCCCCTCTATCATCATACAACTACCTCCTTCATCCTCCTGCTCCTCCATCATCATACTACTCCCCCCTTCATCCTCCTGCCCTCCATCATCATACTACTCCCCCTTCATCCTCCTGCCCCTCCATCATCATACTACTACCTCCTTCATCCTCCTGCCCCTCCATTATCATACTACTACCTCCTTCATCCTCCTGCCCCTCCATCATCATACTACTACCTCCTTCATCCTCCTGCCCCTCCATCATCATACTACTCTCACCTTCATCCTCCTACCCCTCCATCATCATACTACTACCTCCTTCATACTCCTGCCCCTCCATCATCATACTAGTCTCCCCATCATCATCATACTACTCCTTCATCCTCCTGCACCCCATCATCATTCTACAAACTCCTTCATCCTCCTGCCCTGCCATCATCATACTACTCCCCCCTTCATCCTCCTGCACCTCCAAGATCATACTACTACCCCCTTTATCGTCATACTACTACCCCCTTTATCCTCCTGCCACTCCATCATAATACCACCCCTCCATCATCCTCCTACCCAATCATACTACTCCCCCCTTCATCCTCCTGCACCTCCAAGATCATACTACTCACCCCCCAAAAACGAATGCAATTCCTTCTCTGCTCCTCACAATACTGTCTGCAGAGGTACCTGGTCGGGGCGGGCCTTAAGTGGTCGGTCCACTTCCGCTCCCGTCCGCTCCTCTTCGGCGAGCGCTGCCTCGTGGCTGGAGGTATAATACTGCCTCCAGCCACAAGAATGATTGACACAGCCAGGAGCCAATGGCTCCTGATGCTGTGTCAATCACATCCTGGCCCAGTAGGAACTGTATGAGCTCGTTAGGAGTGCGAGCGCATACAGTTCCGAGTCCGACCAGTGTGCGGGGCAGCGAGGATGAGGTAGGGGCTGGACTCTCGAGCCGGGGGGGGGGGGATCCTCAGCCACCATCAGGGGCCGGGCGGCCTGACAGTTGCGGCGCAGCGGCAGCTGGGGCCCACTGGGGACAGGCAGCATCACTCTATGCTGCCTGGGGGCCCCAGCTGCCGGTCGGTCAGTAGGAGTGGGGGAGGGGCCCACCTGAGGATCCTCTGGTCCTCCGGTGACCCAGTCCGACACTGCCGGGGACAGGGAATATGTCACAGCGGGCAGGGGCCCCCTAGGATGCAAGGGCCCCCGGGCAGCCGCCTACCATGCCCAATGGGTAAGACGGCCCTGATGAAGACACAATACCACAAGTATAAATATAAAATACCACACCCACGAATATACATTACCATGACCATGAATATACAATAACACAAACATGAATATACAATACCATAACCATGAATATACAATAACTAGAGATGAGTGAGTAGTACTTGTTTCAGATCGAGCATGAAAGCAAATACACAGTAAAAATTCAATGCTCCTCCCACCTTCCATTTTAGACAGACAAGACCCGAAAACCCTTTGTTAGGACGGTGCACAGACTACCAGGCATCAGCTACTTAAACAGGCAGGCAGCGTATAATTTTCCTGTATACACCTGTGTTGGCCTATTACGTGTAACATCCAAATTGTCACAGTGCAGTACATAGCCAATATGCAGCCAAAGTGGCCGCTACGGGGTCCCTAGCATCAGGGGGCCCGTGGCCTGGGGTCCCCCGGAGCTAACTGCCTACAACACCCGGTGGTCCAGCAGGCCTCCCAGGTGTTCAGTGTTTTGATTGACAGCGCGAGAAGCCATAGGTTTCCCGCCCTGTCAATCATTTTTGTGACTGCAAGCAGCGTTTTGCTTGCGATTACAAGAGTGTCGCCCCCGACAGATCAGCAGCTCCCACTGAGCTCAGTGTGCACCGCGGCGGCTGGGACTTCCGGTACTCCCTGTACCAGAAGTCCCAGCCGCCGTGGCGCACACTGAGCTCAGTGGTAGCGCTGCCCAGGACTTCATCAGGGAGCAACAGATACTGAGTTGTGTTGTGTTTTATTGTTATTAGAGAGGGACAACACTGGGGGCTATAGGGAGGATGCCCAACACTGAGGGCTATATGGGGGATGCACAACACTGGGGACTATATGGGGGATGAACAACACTGTGGGCTATATGGGGGATGAACAACACTGGGGGCTATATGGAGAATGCACAACACTGAGGGCTATATGGGGGATGCACAAACACTGGGGGCTATATGGTGGATGCACAACACTGGGGGCTATATGGGGGATGCACAAACACTGGGGGCTATATGGGGGATGCACAACACTGGGGGCTATATGGGGGATGCACAACACTGGGGGCTATCTGGGGGATGCACAACACTGGGGGCTATATGGGGGATGCACAAACACTGGGGGCTATATGGGGGATGAACAACACTGGGGACTATATGGGGGATGAACAACACTGTGGGCTATATGGGGGATGAACAACACTGGGGGCTATATGGAGAATGCACAACACTGAGGGCTATATGGGGGATGCACAAACACTGGGGGCTATATGGTGGATGCACAACACTGGGGGCTATATGGGGGATGCACAAACACTGGGGGCTATATGGTGGATGCACAACACTGGGGGCTATATGGGGGATGCACAACACTGGGGGCTATCTGGGGGATGCACAACACTGGGGGCTATATGGGGGATGCACAAACACTGGGGGCTATATGGGGGATGCACAACATAATGGGGCTATATGGGGGATGCACAACACTGAGGTCACGGAGGGGCGATCCTTGCTTCCGGCACCGGCCGGGGTCTGTACCATAATGGCGCTGATCCCGGCTCGGCACTCGACTGCTTTCGGCTGCAGCAGCAGAAAGCAATAGAATACTTATCTCATTGATCTATGCAGTATTACTATACTGCATAGATCTCAATGAGAGATCAGTGTGCATATACTAGGAGTCCCCCAGGGTGAATAACTCTAACTCCAGGGGGAATAACCCTGACCCCAGGGGGGAATAACCCCAACCCCAGGAGGGATAACCCTAACCCCAGTGGGAATAACCCTAACCCCAGGGGGGGGGAATAACCTTAACCCCAGGGGGGAATAACCCTAACCCCAGGGAGAGGAGGGAATAACCCTAACCCCAGGGGTATAACCCTAACCCCAGGGGGGCTTCTAGTATATGTGTAAAAAAAAAAAGTGATATTATTAATAAATAAACCCCTCCCATAATAAAAGTTTGAATCACCCCCCTTTTCCCAGGTTATAGATAAAAATAAATAAATAAACATGTTTGCTATCGCCACGTGCGTAATCACCCGAACTATTAATTAATCACATTCCTGATCTCGCACGGTAAACGGCGTAAGCGCAAAAAAAATCCCAAAGTACAAAATTGCGCATTTTTGGTCGCATCAAATTCAGAAAAATTGTAATAAAAAGCGATCAAAAAGTTGTATATGCGCAATCAAGGTACCGATAGAAAGAACACATCATGGCGCAAAAAATGACACCTGACACAGCCCCATAGACCAAAGGATAAAAGCACTATAAGCCTGGGAATGGAGCCATTTTAAGGAACGTATATTTGTTTGGATTTTTTACAGGCCATCAAATAAAAGAAAAGTTATACATGTTATATATCATTTTAATTGTAACGATTTGAGGAACATGTATAACATGTATAACAAGTTTTACCCCAGGGCGAATGGCGTAAAAACAAATACCCCCCAAATAAAAGAAATGCGTCTGTTTTTGTTTTTTTTCAATTTTACCAACTGAAATTTTGTTTTGCAGTGTACTTTATGCAAAAATTCAGCTGTCATTGCAAAGTACAATTAGTGGCGCAAAAAATAAGGGCTTGTGTGGGTTTCTAGGTAAAAAAAAAAAAGTGCAAGGCCTTTTAAGCACAAGGAGGAAAAAAATGGAAGTGAAAAATGCTAATTGTCCCGGTCTTCTAAGGGTTAAATGACTACAGCCGTGCAATATATACAAAAGTAATACATAGAGACATCTTGTGGTAAAAATAGAGAATGCAACACCAAAAGTAGTTAAGCTAAGTGCAATAAGCCGAGTCTCCCTGACAGCTAGCTCTCCCACTAGTTGGGCCGGCATCCCTGATCCTGTGTCATTCTGTACACACAAGATACCATAGGCGGATGTTTATTCCCGTGGATGTTAGATATTTCTCCTCATAGCCCCAACTGAGTACCATAGTGCCTGGGTAGGCCCCAGTCTGCAACCAAGTTCTTGGCTTCAATTGCTCTTTCCTAACTGCTGTCATAGACTCTTGTCTAGTTATCAGGGGTAGAAGAGGATAGCCACCCAACGTGGCTAGAGTTCAGGTTTATTCTGGCCTAGAAAAGCCTCACTGCGTGGCTCACTAGCACGACATGGCTAGGGTGGAGGTGCTTGAAGAAAACAGGAACTAGTCTTTCATAGTTGTAGTCCCACAAATGGGTCCTGGCCTTTATTTGATTGGGCAGGAAAGAAGGTTAAGAAGTGTATCTGTGATAGGACCAAGGAATAGAGTAGATATGTGAGGCGCCCAGCTAAGGGATTGGCTATCATTTGAGCATTAGTAGCATACAGTAGAAAATATACAAGGAAACACACGTTTACAGTCACTTCTCCCTTCAGCTGTGCTAAGTAGAATAAAGTGTATCAATCCAATTGTAGTATATGTGCCGCCGAAGCGACCATTCTTCTTCCAATGCTTGTGTTTGTAGCCTACCAGCTTGAGTTAGTGCTGTATTGCTTCCACATACTGATCATCTTTAGTGAATGTCCTGTGACCATGATTTACAAATGGAGGCACACCCAGAAATATAATTGCAATCATATTATAAGTAACAGAAGCTTATACTGACAGGTAGATGAGTTACTGCAGCAAGTCAATATTTGCAGTGTTGACCCTTCTTCTTCGGGACCTCTGCAATTCTCCCCGGCTGCTCTCAATCAACTTCTGGACCAAATCCTGACTGATAGCCGTCCATTCTTGCACAATCAATGCTTGCATTTTGTCAGAATTCATTGGTTTTTGTTTGTCCACTCGTCTCTTGATGATTGACCACAAGTTCTCAATGGGATTTTCCAGGCCATGGACCCAAAATCTCCATGTTTTGTTCCCTGAGCCATTTAGTTATCACCTTTGCTTTATGGCAAGGTGCTCCATCATGCTGGAAAAGGCATTGGTGATGGCCAAACTGCTCTTGGACGGTTGGGAGAAGTTGCTTTTGGAGGACATTCTGGTACCATTCTTTATTCATGGCCGTGTTTTTAGGCAAGACTGTGAGAGAGCCGATTTCCTTGGCTGAGAAGCAACCCCACACATGATTGGTTTCAGGATGCCGGTTACAGTTGGCATGAGACAAGACTGGTGGTAGCGCTCACCTCGTCTTCTCCCAATAAGCTGTTTTCCAGATGTCCCAAACAATCGGAAAGGGGATTCATCAGAGACAATGACTTTCCCACAGTCCTCAGCAGTCCACTCCCTGGACCTTTCCCCCAGTCCTCAGCAGTCCACTCCCTGGACCTTTCCCCCAGTCCTCAGCAGTCCGCTCCCTACACCTTTCCCCCAGTCCTCAGCAGTCCACTCCCTGGACCTTTTGCAGAATATCAGTCTGTCCCTGATGTTTTTCTGGAGAGAAGTGGCTTCTTTGCTGCCCTCCCTGAGACCAGGCCTTGCTCCATGAGTCTCTGCAGTCTAAGGCTACGTTCACACTACGTAAGTTTCCGGCCGTAGCGCGTTCCGTGAATAAGCGGCCAGAAACTTACGTAGTTTGCGTACAATGTAAAGTATACGATCTACGGGCGCACAGTTCACACTACGTACGAACTTACGCCCGGATCGTATGCGGAGCCGTAAAAAATGAACCAGACCATTATTTCGGGACGGAAATGCCGTAACTTACGCCCGTAGCGTAACATGCGGTCCCGTACGTAGTGGTGATTTCTTCATTTTGCCAGCTTTTTGTTCCGATCCAAAAGGTTCTGTGGGGTGTCCGGGGCTAGGCGAAGATTTCCAAATAAAAGACCGCTGTTAGATCGCTACGAAGAGCGCTCGGGAAGCGTAAGTACGCTACGGGCGTAAGTTCGCGGTCCGTACGTATCCGGCCGCAACTTGCGTAAAGTCCCGGCCGGAGTTTCATACGTATATGTCCGGCCGCGAAAAATTTGCGGCCGGACATATACGTAGTGTGAACCTAGCCTCACAGTGCAGATGCCCTCACACCTGCCTGCTGCCATTTCTGAGCAAGCTCTGCACTGCTTGTAGCCCCATCCTGCAGCTGAAACACTTTTAAGAGACGGTCCTCTCACTTGCTGGTGTTTCTTGGGAGCCCTGGAGACGTTTTGGCAACAATGAAACCTCTCCCCTTGAAGTTCTTGATGATGTGATAGATTGTTGACTGAGGTGCAATCTTTCTAGCTGCGATACTCTTCCCTGTTAGGCCATTTTTGTGCAGTGCAATGATGACTGCACGTGTTTCTTTAGAGATAACCGTGGTAAACAGAAGAGAAACAATGATGCCAAGCACCAGCCTCCTTTTAAAGTGTCCAGTGGTGTCATTCTTACTTAATCATGACAGATTGATCTCCAGCCCTGTCCTCATCAACACCCACACCTGTGTTAATGGAGCAATCACTGAAAAATTGTTAGCTGGTCCTTTTAAGGCAGGGCTGCAATGATGGTGAAATGTGTTTTGAGGGATAAAGTTCATTTTCTAGGCAAATATTGACTTTGCAAGTAATTGCTGTTAAGCTGATCACTCTTTATAACATTCTGGAGTATACGCAAATTGCCATTTTAAAAACTGAAGCAGAAGACTTTGTAAAAATTAATATTTGTATCATTCTCAAAACTTTTGGCCATGACTGTACATCACCACTTGCAATATAAAGTGCATAAAGCCTATCCAGATACTTTCTATCGTCACACAGCAACTAAAAGGGAACTGTGGCCAATTTCCAAGTATCTACCCTGTAACTACCCTGTCATTTTGCAGTCCAGGGCTAAGTTCACACAATGTATATTTTCAATTAATAACGGCCGTTGTTGCAGATTGCAACACTGGCCGTTATGAATTGAAAATATTCATTGCATTGTGTTCTATGGAATCCCGGCTGGAGCAGCAGCAAATCGCCATAGAAAACCTCTCTTGTCAATGAATAGACATGTCAGTTTTCTGTGCAGCCACTTGGAATCCTGGCCAGAGTGTATACAGAGTATGGCTATGTTCACACTACGTATGATTCCGCTCTTAGTTTTGAGGTTGATGCGTTCGCATGAAAGTATACGATATACGGCCGCACAATGCACACTACGTATAAACTTACGACCGGATCGTATACGGCGCCGTGAAAAATGAACAAGACCATTGTTTGAGGACGGAAATGTTCGCACTCACGGCCGTGGATTTCCATGTGGTCCCGTACGCAGTCCTTATTTCAGTCAAATTGAACTTGATTTTTCGATCCAAAAGGTTCTGTGAGTTTTATTGGGCTGGGCGAAGATTTCCAAGTAAATGACCTGCCTCAGATCGCTTCGAAACAAGCTAGGGAAGCATAACTCTACTACGGGCGTATGTTCACGGAGCGTACGCATCCGGCCGCATGTTGGTTTTTACCCACGGCCATAGTTTCAGCCGCACATGTACGGCTGCATACGAACTACGGCCGGAATCATACGTAGTGTGAACATAGCCTATATATGGGGCTGCACAGAAAACTGACATGTCTATTCATTGACAAGAGAGGTTTTCTTTGGGGATTTGCTGCAGCTCTGGACAGTTCCTGACATGGACAGAGGTGGCAGCAGAGAGCACTGTGTCAGACTGGAGAGAATACATAACTTCCTGCAGGACATACAGCAGATGATTAGTATTGGAAGACTGGAAATTTTTCCATAGAAATAATTTACAAATCCGTATAACTTTCTGATACCAATTGAAATGAAAGAGAAAAGTTCCACTTTATGGAACTTTTAGTAAAAAAAAAAAGAAAAACTTTAAAAAAGATGCAATATAGAAAGATAGAATTCTGTATGAGGACGGCTGACAGGTTATTTCTGCTTCTAACTCATATTTTATAATTCTCTATAGTAAAGACAGATCAGGCCACAGTCACCGGGGAGCAGATCCAGAATACTGTGTGATGAGATCAGGCAATGTAAAATATATCCCGTCCTAGAGTATAAGAGGAGAGACGAGAGCAGTCCCCATAGTGTCACTGATCCGAGGAGACGCCGCGCTCTCTGTGTCACTGATCCGAGGAGACGCCGCACTCTCTGTGTCACTGATCCGAGGAGACGCCGCACTCTCTGTGTCACTGATCCGAGGAGACGCCGCACTCTCTGTGTCACTGATCCGAGGAGACGCCGCGCTCTCTGTGTCACTGATCCGAGGAGACGCCGCACTCTCTGTGTCACTGATCCGAGGAGACGCGGCGCTCTCTGTGTCACTGATCCGAGGAGACGCCGCGCTCTCTGTGTCACTGATCCGAGGAGACGCGGCACTCTCTGTGTCACTGATCCGAGGAGACGCCGCGCTCTCTGTGTCACTGATCCGAGGAGACGCCGCACTCTCTGTGTCACTGATCCGAGGAGACGCCGCACTCTCTGTGTCACTGATCCGAGGAGACGCCGCACTCTCTGTGTCACTGATCCGAGGAGACGCCGCACTCTCTGTGTCACTGATCCGAGGAGACGCCGCACTCTCTGTGTCACTGATCCGAGGAGACGCCGCACTCTCTGTGTCACTGATCCGAGGAGACGCCGCACTCTCTGTGTCACTGATCCGAGGAGACGCCGCACTCTCTGTGTCACTGATCCGAGGAGACGCCGCACTCTCTGTCACTGATCCGAGGAGACGCCGCACTCTCTGTGTCACTGATCCGAGGAGACGCTGCGCTCTCTGTGTCACTGATCCGAGGAGACGCCGCACTCTCTGTGTCACTGATCCGAGGAGACGCCGCACTCTCTGTGTCACTGATCCGAGGAGACGCCGCACTCTCTGTGTCACTGCTGCTGCCTCCATTCATCTGGCCTATAATACTATATACTTCTTCATCCATTACTACAAGGAGATGATTCTTTTCCTGCTTATGTTGTTTCTTCTCTGGCTTCCATTTGCACAATTACTCTGTAATATCAGGATACAAGAAATGAATGACAGGATACAGAAACGTTATAAGAGAGGAGATCTCATTATCGGGGCACTGTTCTCATTAAGCCATCGGACAGAAAGTAGAGGAGTTCCTGAAATAGTATGTACAATGTAAGTGAGACCGCTCTTACAGTATATACACCATAGTGTGACCGCTCTTACAGTATATACACCATAGTGTGACCGCTCTTACAGTATATACACCATAGTGTGACCGCTCTTACAGTATATACACCATAGTGTGACCGCTCTTACAGTATATACACCATAGTGTGACCGCTCTTACAGTATATACACCATAGTGTGACCGCTCTTACAGTATATACCCCATAGTGTGACCGCTCTTACAGTATATACACCATAGTGTGACCGCTCTTACAGTATATACACCATAGTGTGACCGCTCTTACAGTATATACCCCATAGTGAGACCGCTCTTACAGTATATACACCATAGTGTGACCGCTCTTACAGTATATACACCATAGTGTGACCGCTCTTACAGTATATACCCCATAGTGTGACCGCTCTTACAGTATATACACCATAGTGTGACCGCTCTTACAGTATATACCCCATAGTGTGACCGCTCTTACAGTATATACACCATAGTGTGACCGCTCTTACAGTATATACACCATAGTGTGACCGCTCTTACAGTATATACCCCATAGTGAGACCGCTCTTACAGTATATACACCATAGTGTGACCGCTCTTACAGTATATACACCATAGTGTGACCGCTCTTACAGTATATACCCCATAGTGTGACCGCTCTTACAGTATATACACCATAGTGTGACCGCTCTTACAGTATATACCCCATAGTGTGACCGCTCTTACAGTATATACACCATAGTGTGACCGCTCTTACAGTATATACACCATAGTGTGACCGCTCTTACAGTATATACACCCCATAGTGTGACCGCTCTTACAGTATATACACCCCATAGTGTGACCGCTCTTACAGTATATACACCCCAACTAGCTTGTTGCTAGTCACTATATACCCCATAGTGTGACCGCTCTTACAGTATATACACCCCATAGTGTGACCGCTCTTACAGTATATACCCCATAGTGTGACCGCTCTTACAGTATATACCCCATAGTGTGACAGCTCTTACAGTATATACACCCCATAGTGTGACAGCTCTTACAGTATATACCCCATAGTGTGACCGCTCTTACAGTATATACCCCATAGTGTGACCGCTCTTACAGTATATACACCCCATAGTGTGACAGCTCTTACAGTATATGTCTATGTTGTTTACCCGGTAACATTATCAGACATTTTCCTCCTTTTACAGCCACTACCGACATCATCTTCCTTTCTTATATATGACATATGAATTGTCCATAGTTCTCTTGTTATTCAGGCTCTGTTTTTACGTTTGTGTCACACATCATGTACTGTATATCAGGTGTTATGTTATATGTGTTATGTTCAAACTATGTTTCCAAAGCCAAGTCCTTCCCTCCTTCGTTCTCCTGATCAGTACAGGTGTGAGCACTCGGACTCAGACCAATCAAAACTTTTGACATGTCTCTATGATGTGTCTATTACGTGTCTAAATTTTTTACAAAAAAAAGTGACATCAATTTTTAAACGTGAGGAACAACAAGGCCCCTATAAATGCCATATAAAATTTACACAAATTCTCCTCGTCATCAGTGGAACAACTCCAGGGGGTGAGACATTAAAATTACCCATATTTTATGAACAAAAATTGCCCACAACAAATAATACTGAAGTCCTCACGCACAAAAAAAAATCTGAAAAGATCAAGGATCCCAAAAATGTGCAAGACAGCAAATTCATAATAAACTATATTGTGAATATATATGGATTGGCGCGCTGGCAGGAAGCAGCTAAGCACAGAAGCTCCGGCATAAAACTGCTCTAAAAGGGGTAAAAGGCCTGCTCAGATGGAGAAAACCGGGTCCAGACGGGTCACTCAGATGACAGCTGACCACCCAGCAGATGTTTCAGCATCGCCAGGACCCAGCACCAGCCGCAGTACTGGCCCTGGCGCCGGACCGCATGGCGTGCATCACCCAGCCTACAGCCACCCTCTCTGCGTTACCGCTTGTTGCTAGTCACCCCGGCCCGCCTCCGGTCACCCCCGCGGTACAGCACCAGCCGTCAGATCCCTCTCCCGACCCGGCCCAGCCGTGACACTCGGATCGGCGCGGGGGGATTTCAACATGGACACATGGCAGCGGCGGCCCTTCATCCTTCTCAGCTCATCTCACCGCCTCTGCAGGAGGCATTGGCAGCCGACAGCAACAGCCTCCCTGCTCCCGGAGAGCAGCACCGCCCACAGCAGGTACGGCAGCAGGCTTCACCCCCGGTGCTAGCCCAACCCGTCCAACAGCTCCCCCTGGACACAAGGCGACATCCTGATATGGCCATGTCGCCTACACCAGGACTGCCCTCCATCTTTGCCACACAGAGCAGCCATGATGAGGACACACAGGATAGTGTGGCCTCCAGCCTCCACCTGGCCCCGTCACAGAACTGGGACAGAAGCCCTAACCTAAGCGCTACTCAGTCACCTCAGCCCGCAAACTTCCGTTCACACCGGGGGGGGGGGGGGGGGGACATTATAAATGATGATCTCTGGAGTGAAGACAGGGGTGAGGGGCGCTCTCCCTCGGCTGTGCATGATCAGACCACCATGTTGATGCCTGCCCCCATGGTGGGGATGTTGACATCTGAGTTGCCGCCGCCTGCAGAAGCCCTCTCTATATTACATGGGCAGGGCCGTATTTGCCACTAGGCACCCGTGGTCCGGTGCCTAGGGCGGCGCCCTGCGGGGGGCGGCACCCGCAGGGAACACTTTTTTTATTATTAAAAAAAAAACCCTCTGTAGGCACCGGCCCACGGGTGCCTAGTCCGCGCCGGGGCGGGGGGTAGGGGGGTTGACACACAGCCTGACGGCACACACAGTGTGACAGAGGTCAGAAGCTCACAGCTGCAGCCCCGCGGTCCCTGATCTTCTCTCCTGCTTGGCGGCGCTCACGTGATGTGACGTCATCGCCAAGCAGGAGAGAAGATTCGGGACCGCGGGGCTGCAGCTGTGAGCTTCCGGCCTCTGTCACACTGTGTGTGCCGGAAGCTCACCCCCGGCCCCGCACCCCGCACCTCGGCGCTGCATGGGGGGAGGGAACCAGCCTGCCTGCCCGCCCATCCTGCTCCCGGCCGCTCCGTCTCCCCCCAGCCTCTCCCTCCCTGCCCCACAGCGTCTGCCCACCCCCCCTGCATCCTCAGCTGCTCCCCTGCTGGGGGACAGCCTCTCCCCCTACCCCCCAGCCTCTCCCCCTACCCCCCAGCCTCTCCCCTGCCCCCCAGCCTCTCCCCCTACCCCCCAGCCTCTCCCCCTGCCCTCCAGCCTCTCCCCTGCCCCCCAGCCTCTCCCCCTACCCTCAGCCTCTCCCCTGCCCCCCAGCCTCTTCCCCTGCCCCCCAGCCTCTCCCCCTGCCCCCCAGCCTCTCCCCCTACCCCCCAGCCTCTCCCCTGTCCCCCAGCCTCTCCCCCTGCCCCCCAGCCTCTCCCCCTGCCCCCCAGCCTCTCCCCCTACCCCCCAGCCTCTCCCCCTGCCCTCCAGCCTCTCCCCTGCCCCCCAGCCTCTCCCCCTACCCTTAGCCTCTCCCCTGCCCCCAGCCTCTTCCCCTGCCCCCCAGCCTCTCCCCCTGCCCCCCAGCCTCTCCCCCTACCCCCCAGCCTCTCCCCTGCCCCCCAGCCTCTCCCCCTACCCCCCAGCCTCTCCCCCTACCCCCAGCCTCTCCCCCTGCCTCTCCCCCTGCCTCCCAGCCTCTCCCCTGCCCCCCAGCCTGTGTGGTTTTGTTTTCCTCGATTAGGTTTATGGCCACATAGCCATCTTAGCTGGGTTTGACACTTCTCTGACCCCGATACCAGTGTTCCCCTCATGATAGACGTAACCTTTTCGCCTTTTCTTTTGTCCCCCTTGTTATGCTAGCCCCTAAGCTTACAGAGCAGGTCACTGCCCTTCCTTGTCTTATCATCTCTTTGTGTTTTTCTCCATAGTGTTGTTTACACCCCCCAATAGGTAACCACTCGCATTTGTTGACGCCGTTGAATCAGCAATTTGTGCTGCACAACTTAGTACCCAGCAACTTAAAGTATTTTGTTGTTCACCTTGTTTGTTCCTGTTCTTAGTGTCGGTCACATTCATATTTTTTTTAGTTATTTTGTCTGTCTATCAGGGCGGCTCTCCTCCCCGACTCCCTTCCCTACCTGTCCTTCTCCCCCCTCCCCTCTCTTCTTCTTCACCTTCTTGAGTAGTATTCATGGATGAGTTTAAACTGTCCTCCTTTACTGTAAAAGGGTTTAACACACCCGGGAAGAGGGCGCAGATCCTTTATTGCTTTTAGAAGCAAAGAATCCAAATATTGTGTCTCCAGGAAACACATTTTAAAGTGGATCATGTCCCCGTCCTGAGGAACAGGTATTTCCCGATCTGTTATCATACTGCCAATCCGGAGAGCCAATCTAAGGGGGTGTCCATCTTCATCCACAAATCCCTGCCGTGTACAGTGTTGGACACCCTCTCGGACACCTCGGCGAGATACCTGTTTGTCAAGTGTAAAATAGAGGGCCAGGTTGTCACAATAGCTAATGTTAATGCTCCAAATACTAACCAGGCCTCTTTCCTTTTGAAGGTGCTTGACGACCTTTCCACCTTCGTGGAGGGTATGGTTCTGTTGGTGGGCGACTTCAATCTCCCTCTCCAGCCTCTCCAGGACACCTTCACGGGTCGCTCTACCCTCCCTCACAACAAGCTCAACCGGCTACGTCGTCAGCTGCATGCACACCAATTAAGCGATGTCTGGCGTATCACCCACCCACAAGACCAGGACTTCACTTTCTACTCCCATCCAAACCAGGTATATAGTAGACTGGATTACATTCTCCTCTCACACCACCACCTGCCTTCCCTGGTATCCACTGACATAGGACACATACTCCACTCAGACCATGCACCGGTACATTGCACACTATCTCTTCCCCTGCTTCGTAGACTGACCTTCACATGGCGGTTGAATGAATCCCTTCTCCAAAATAGTGTATGCGTGGCTGACCCAAAGACCTCCATCTCCAACTTTCAGACTGATCACGCTTCAAATAACACCCCACCCTAGATCAAGTGGGAAGCACTAAAGTGCGTTCTCGGTGGAGTGCTGATCAAGCATGCGCTCGCCTAAAACATGCGGCAGCAGCCAAACTGAGGCGCCTCCTTCAGAAACTTGGAGATCTGGATACTCTACATAAACGCTCCCTATTAGAAGCGACACTTCGGGAGCTCATTCAGACACGCCACGAGATAAAAACACTTTTGGACAAGAAATATACCAACAGTTATGTGGTAGGTCGTTCTATGAATGGGGGAACAAACCCGGTTGCATACTGGCAAAAACACTGCACGACCGCCGGTCTTCCACGTTCATTGCCTCTATCAAAAATTCTCCTACTACTACTAGTCATTTGACTAGTGACATCTCGGCAGCGTTTCGTTCCTACTACCAGTCTCTGTAGAATTTACCTCCCCCTGGGGCCCCAGCCTCCCCACCCTCCCGTAAGTTACCAATACATTTCTGACACGGCCCTGCCCACACTCTCAGTCGAAGATGTGGCATCGCTGGAGGACCCCTTCACTATGGAAGAGCTTCAGACTGCCATATCCTCCATGCCCAACGGTGAAAGCCCAGGCCCCGATGGCTATACAGCACGCTTCTTTAGGTTACTCCAACCAGAATTAACCCCTATCCTCCTGTCAGTTTTTAATTCTGTTTCCCCTGCCTCCCCTTTCCCCCCAGCAGCCCTTCTTGCCCACATCATAGTTCTGTCCAAAGAGGGCAAGGACCCTCTTCAGTGCTCTAGCTATAGGCCCATTTCTTTAATTAACTTGAACGCAAAGCTTTTTGCTAAGCTGATTGCACAGCGGTTGGCGGTCCTCCTGGGTTCCCAAGTCCACCCGGATCAGGTCGGGTTTGTTTTGTCGCGGGAGGCTCGTGATAATACCCTCCGGATGTTCTCCATCCTTGCTCACGCCCGGCGGCATCACACTCCTCTTATGATGTTATCTCTAGACGCGGAGAAGGCCTTTGACCGGGTGGATTGGGGATTCCTTGAGGGGACCCTTGCCCAGAGGGGTATAGGACCGACCATGTTGGGGAGAATCTTGCCCTCTACCACAACCCCCAGGCCCAACTAAAAATAAACGGCACCTTATCCCAATCCTTCCCGATCAGAAATGGCACAAGGCAGGGCTGCTCCCTATCCCCTCTTTTGTATGTCTTTTGTATGGAACATCTCGAAATAACCCCCACTTTACTGGTTTCTGCACCCCCACACAGGCACAACATAAATGATCCGCCTTTGTGGACGACTTGCTGATATTTATCACCAACCCAGACTCCTCCCTCCCAGCCATCATGTCCGACCTAACAGACTTTTCCATGTATAGCAATTACAAGATTCATTTTTCCAAGAGCGTGGCCCTCGGTGTCACCCTCCCCCACTCCCTAACCCAGTCCCTCCGGAGGCATTACCCCTTTAAATGGCAACCAACTTCCTTATCTAGGGGTCAAGATCCCCTAGCCCATCTCCTTTGGGCTATCAAGCTTGAGAAATGGGATAAGAGCAACATCTCTTGGCTGGGACGGATTAACTCCCTCAAAATGACAATCCTACCCCGTCCTTTATATTATTTCCAAACGATCCCTGCACCCGTCCCCAAACAATTCTTTCTCCACTTACACAAACTTTTTTGTTCTTTTGTATGGTCACGGGGCTCCCCTAGAGTGGTGCGGTCCATCCTGGTGAGACGCAAACAGGCTGGGTGTCTGGCCTTGCCAGATTGCTTTCTATATTATTTAGCGGCAACCTCCATGAGAGTGCTTGATTGCATACATCACGCTTCCTCTAAGCAATGGGTGCAACTTGAGAGATCTCTCTTCAGAGTGGACCCCGCCACGATACCCTGGCTCCCACAAACTGCCCTGCACACCAACCGCATCCAACACTGGCCTATAGTCTCCCAGTCTCTGGCTAGGATTTACCTCAATCAGGCTCAGACTGTGAAACTAGTGCATCAGGGCGGCCCTTTGATCGCTTTGTTGGGTAACCCTGATTTTGTGCCGGGCACCCTACGCTCCTCATTCCTAAGCCGTGAAAGGCTTCCCACCCTACGATTGGGTCATGTCACTAACAACGGGGGGTTGATCCCCTATAAAGACTTGGTCCCACCCATACCCGCACCCCACAACACCTGCTACAATACCGTCAACTCCAACACTTCCTCTCTACTAACCTACAGCGTCTTCACCCGAACCGTACTCTGACCCCCTTAGAGGAGTTATGAAACTCTACTACACCTCACTTTCATACGGTCTCATTAATCTATAACCAACTTTTAAATGTTAGCTCTGAGGGTTTCCCCTCATACACTAGAGGCTGGAAGAGGGAAATTGGACACGCTTTTGAGACTAGAACAGGTCCTTCACGCTTTGGCACAAGTTCTCTATCTCCAGCTGGGCTCAGGAGACGAACTTTAAGATTTTGTCAAGGTGGTATCGTGTGCTGGCCCTCTTACAGAAATTGTACCCGACTGTTCCTGATCTCTTCTGGAGGTGAGGGGAGGAGAGGGGTACTATGGTTCATATTTGGTGGGGATGTAGGCGGCTTCAGCCCTTCTGGTTGGCAGTCATAAAACGTATTCATTCCCTCACGGGGACCCTTCTTCACAATGACCCGGCCCCCTTCCTCTTGTCCATGATCCCGGGCAGACTGAAGCCCCTGGCTACGGGCCTTCTGAGATTTCTTATACAGGCAGCTAGGTCTGTAAACCCGCGTCTGTGGAAATCCAATAGAGCCCCTAGCATCACAGAGTGGTTTAAGGAGATCCTCTACCTATGCCGCATGGAGGAGCTGGCAGTAGACACGAAAGGTAACACAGACCGCCGCTACAATGTATGGCTCCGTTGGCTGCAGTTTGTTTACTCACCTGAATACCTATCCGCCTCCTCGGGTCGCTCCTGAGCTATATGTGGATATATCCAATAGAGCAATCTGAGAAGTAAAGGTAGGTATTGCGGACCCAAAGGTTTGCTGCATACAATAGAAATCAGAAACATAAATCAGACAAACCAGAATTATTCAAAGTGATGGATAGATGTGTTGGATGTCCCACCCACCTACTCACCCTATGCGCATTTCACGTTACTTTGACACAGCACAAAGTGAGTGGACAGCCAGCACATGTATCCATCCATAATAGAACATCGTTTATTGTAAATTTGCTGTCTTGCACATTTTTGTGATCCTTTTGGATCTTTTCTTTATTTGATTAAAACTATCCACTTTAATTTTTTCACCTTGCGCTCATGTGTTTTAACACGGCACGGCTATGTTTTCGGTGGTGGCTTTTCCTGTAATTGGGATGGTGCAGGCCGATCTGAGCTGCGGGCAGTAACGATTCCCCCAGTCCTTACACTGAACCTTGGTGTGGACTGTTTTGTGGGATCCCATGGTTGTGCTGCATAGGGTGGTCCCCACTTCATGGATAAGCTGTAGATGAACATGTCAGAGGATGAAGTACACAGGAGAGAGGAGGGATAGCAGTGCTTAGGGAAGCTGGATCACAGAGAAACCAGAAGCTAGAAGAACAAGAAGCTCCGGGATCATATAGAGAAACCGACTGCAGTCACTAAACCAATCACATGGCTGGGCATAGCGAGAATATGGAAGACTCTTCATAGCAGAAGGGTCAAGGCTGCATAATAAGCCCGAGAAGTCCAGACCAGCTCAATCCATGTGGTTGGTTGGTCCACAGTCCGTAGACTTTTCCATCTGGAATATCTCCTCTTGCTTAGATAGTATAATTTATAAATGGAGACCAGATCTCTAGTTATCACTCATCTCTATATACATTTATCTATCTCTAGGGCCAATTTTCAGGGATTTATACATTCCCTCATTTTTCTCTTTGCTATTGATAAAATTAACCGGAATCCTGATATTTTACCCAATATAACCCTGGGATATCATGTTTTTAACTCATGCCAGGACAAGAGAATGACAGTAAGCCATATGTTACATCTTCTCTCCGGCCCCGGTAAGGTGGTACCTAATTATTCCTGTATGGGCCATGGCCAGCTGGCCGGTGTCATTGGAGACCACCACTCAATCACCACCATTCCTGCAGCACGGATCCTTGGCGTATACGGATATCCTCAGGTACTGGATATTCTTGGTGCTGTCTATTAGTCCTTAGTACATGTGTTGTAATAGATGTGAAGCGGTGTATGTGAGTGATGTGTGCAGTGATGAGGGACCCCCAAAAGCCCTTGTTAGAGCTAAAAGTATAAAAACCTGAGATTTAGAAGCTGTTGTGAGACAGGCAGTGTGTTCAGACATCTACTGATATCTGTGTATACAGCTGTATACTATGATTGCGGGATAATACCTGTTATCTTGCTTCTACTGATTTGCGCAGTCTGCGTCCTGTAAAGGCATTGAACAGCCCTTTAATTTTATTATTTTAAAAAACAATTACTTATCCGGTATACGGCTGTATACTGTGATTGCGGGATAATAGCTGTTATCTTGCTACTACTGATTTGTAGTTATCGTTAAAAAAAAAGTTTTTTAAAAGTCTTATTTTTAAAAAACCTTATAAACCCCCCCTTCCAATAAAAGTGCATACTGCTAAACTTTACATTCATAATTTGTTCGTGAATCTTCAGCGTACACTTGGGAAGATTGGGATGTTTGCTCATCACTAGTGTTAGATGCAGCCAGCCATGCTTCCCCTGCTGTCCCATATGCATCCAGAGGTGTTGGCATCATTTCCTGAGGTGTCATTGGGCACTTGGTGACCTCCTAGTAGTCGAATATTGATTTCCAGGTCCCAAGAATTTTTCTCCCATAGTCTATAATAGGATTCGATATTCGTTCGAATATACGAATATCGGGAGCTATTCGAATCAAATTTCGAATTGTCGAATATTTTACTATTCGCTCATCTCTACTGGCAACCCTAACCTGGCCACACAGAAAAAAAAATCTAACAAATCTGAAACTGCTTCCTAAAAAACGATATTTTTGTTACAACCTTTTAAAAGAGACATATATACTTTATATGTATTCTCTTTCTCCTTTTGGTCCCCCACACTATAGTCAGACTTTCTTTGTGCCCACACTATAGTCAGGCTACCTTTGTGCCCCACACTATAGTCAGGCTACCTTTGTGCCTCCACACTATACTCAGGCTACCTTTGTGCCTCCACACTATAGTCAGGCTACCTTTGTGCCCCTGTGGTGCACCTACGTGAGTCGGTGCAACCGGTCACCTGCCAGGGGGTGAAGTGGGACGCCATTCCTATGGTGGTTGGTCGAGGCACAGCTCAGCCAGGTGTTATGTTGTTGTGACGCCAGTGCCGGAGAGGCACACAGGTATGCTGGCACACCTGCTTTTGTATTGATTGGGCTGGCTATACCTTTCACCCCTGTGGACAGTAACCTGCCGGGCTGTTTGGGGGTCCCTTGGGCAATTATCACGGTGGTCCGGAGTGGAGTAATGACCCACCCGGACTATTGGCACTGCCACCCACAGAAAGGGGAGATAACCCAAGGAAGTGGTGAGCATTGTGTAGGTGTTTAGTGAAGAACCACAGAGTCCTGTTAGAATAAATATAATCTTGTTTACTTGATACAGGAAGCAGGTAATACAGCTTTGCCGTAATACAGTGCTTTAGGCTTAAGAAACCAGATCTATACTGAGAGTGAAAGGGGAGATAAAGCCGTGCTGGCTGAGTTGCATACTGAGAGGTAGAAACTTCAGAGGAGTAGAGGGGAGGATGTCTAGAGAGTCCCAACCCAAGTAGTACTGTGCTCTGCCGGAACTTCAAAGGTAGGATAAGTAGAATACTTGAAATTAAAGAGAATACTTGTACCCGTGTTTTGACTCCTTGGTCTTTGCACCACCTATTGCCCAACAGTGTCGAGCGACCTGTCCTAGAGGGTGACAAAAGCCCCAGACCTTGTTACCTGCAATAAGCGGTATGTTGAGGGTTCCCTGCTTACACCCGCGCTGCAAGATAGAGTGCCTAGGCTTCTAGCAACTTTGCTCTATCCGAATCAGTTCCTTTACTCTTTGTGGATACTGTCCTGCACTGTGTTCCTTCTGGTTCTCGGCGTGGGTTGAGATGATCCTTGACTTGTCCTCTCTGGTAGTGACTTAACACTGCATAGTGTTCACTAGTGTTACTTGTGGGAAAACTGTGCCTAGGACCAGTGCTTCTCAAACTTTTTCTACTGGAGCCTCACCCAACAGACCAAGGCAATGCCTGGGCCTCACCAGAGTGACCAAGTGGGTGCCTGGGCCTCACTATCTGTGGTGAAAGTCCATTTAAAAGTTAAAAATAATGCTAGGGCTACCTTTCACCAGTCTCCCAAGCGCTATATGCTAATAAATTAGTACAAAATATATGAATAATGTTGCTAAAATAGAGATTTCTGCAAAAAGCAAAAGGACTGTGCAGATCATAGTTAATTTGTGAAAACTGGCTCCCTAGCTGGGCCTCAACAAGAACTAGGGGGCGCCTCACTGGTGAGGCCCGCCTCACAGTTTGAGAAGCACTGGTCTAGACCACAACTGCCTGAAACTGGGGGACCTGGCAAGAAACAGGGCCCAACTTGATTGCTGTAGGGAGCGTCCTAGCTTGCGTCCTTCCTTTACAGAAACCAAAGTAAAAGACCTCACATTTCCTCTACCCATGTGACTTTCTTCCTACAATGCATGTAAGCTGGGCTGTGAGTGGGTGAGGAGTGTGCATGAAAGATGCAAAGAGAAAGATGATAGGTGAGAAGAAGAAAGAACACTCATTGATGTATAGTGGTTGGGGTATAGACTCCCATTGTGCCTCCTATAGTCAGACTCCCTTTGTGCACCCACAGTATATTCAGACTCCTTTTGTGCCTTTAGGCTATGTTCACACTACGTATATGTGCGGCCACATATTTTCGCGGTCGGACATATACGTGTTAAACTCCGGCCGGGGATTTACGTAAGTTGGGGCCCGGCTACGTACGGTCCGCGAACTTACGCCCATAGTCTACTTACGCTTCCCGAGTGCCCTACGTAGCGATCTGACAGCGGTCTTTTACTTGGAAATCTTCGGCTAGCCCCAGACACCCCACAGAACCTTTTGGATCGGCAAAGAAAAGTGCAAAAATGAAGAAATCACCACTACGTACGGGACCACATGTTACGCTACGGGCGTAAGTTACGGCATTTTCGTCCTCAAACAATGGTCTGGTTCATCTTTTACGGCGCAGCGTACGATCCTGGCGTAAGTTCTTACGTAGTGTAAACTGTGCAGCCGTAGATCGTATACTTTCCATTGTACGCAAACTACGTAAATCTCCGGCCGCTTATTCACGGAACGCGCTACGTCCGGAAACTTACGTAGTGTGAACATAGCCCCCAGCTGTATTGAGACTCCTTTTGTGCCCCCACACTATAGTCAGACTCCCTTCAAGCTCCCACACTATAGTCTGGCTCCCTTCGTGCTCCCACACTATAGTCAGGCTCCCTTTGTGCTCCCACACTATAGTCTGGCTCCCTTCGTGCTCCCACACTATAGTCAGGCTCCCTTTGTGCTCCCACACTATAGTCTGGCTCCCTTCGTGCTCCCACACTATAGTCAGGCTCCCTTTGTGCTCCCACACTATAGTCTGGCTCCCTTCGTGCTCCCACACTATAGTCAGGCTCCCTTCGTGCTCCCACACTATAGTCAGGGTCCCTTTGTGCTCCCCCACTGTACTCAGACTCCCTTTGTGCTTTCACACCATTAATAAGACATCTGAGACTGTGTATAAGATATAGAAAAAAAATACTAAACTCACCTCCTTCCAGTTCCAACTCGGTACTGTTAATATAGTTTTTCTTTGACCTTATTTACACCTAGTACACTGTGGGTCAAAATTACACAACCAACATTTTTATCATGTAAGAAAATATTTTATGGTGCAAAACATATTTTTTTCCCTTGCTAAATAACCAGAAACCAGAACTCTTTTTGTTTTTCAGATCAGCTATGGAGCCACCGACCCCTCACTGTCTGATAGACGTCTCTATCCACATGTTTTCCGCATGGTCCAAAATGACCACATCCACTATATGGTAATAACCAAACTGTTGAAGCACTTTGGCTGGACCTGGGTTGGAATTTTAGTATTGGATGATGATGCCGGAGAGAATGAACTGCAGATACTGAGAAAGTACATGAGAGAGGACGGGATCTGTGCCGCCTTCACCATAAAACTTACAGAGGAGAATTCTGTTGGTGAAGGCCATTTTTTACATGATTTTTCCATAAAACCACAAGTCAGTGTAATTATAACTTGTGGGGCCAATGCTGATTATGGAGCTTGTGTACTACTTAAATATCACTCTTTATTTTTGAACAAAACGCTCATCCTTCCCCCATCCTGGGCCTTCAGCTACCCCTCAGCAGAACGCCAGTTTGACCAACTGAATGGAAGTTTAGCTGTGGACTTTGTATCCCAACATTTTCCAGGAATGGAAGATCTTGTGAAGAGTTACAGGAGGTTCCCCAATATTTACGACAGGAATTTGTTTTGGGGAGATTTACATTTAATAGCAGGAAGTAAGGATAACAGTTCATTTGTTTCCTACAAATTCAGTAAAACCAGTCCAACGTTTACTAGTCCAAGCCTGCGGACTTACCTCTCATCGGGCGTCTCTCCCAGGTTGTATCACGCGGTAGAAATCCTGGGAAAAGCTCTACATGAAATGTTCTTATATATAAAAGACAAATATCAGGAAACCTCAATCCCTGGACTTCTACGACACAGTCGGAAGTTACAGCGCTACATACAGAGGATGAAGTCTACACAGGATCCAATGACACCTTCATATTACTTTACTGACCAAGGAGAAGCTGCACATCCATATAGGATAATAAACTGGGTGTATAAAGATGGAGCCACACATAAGGACGTCCGTAATGTCGAAGTAGGAAATTATACACCATGGGCGGTCAGTGACCAAAAGCTTCACATAGATACCCCATCTATAACATGGAAACAAACAGAGGAGGTAAAAAGCCTTATATCATGTATGTGATCACTTGTACCCTCCGGGCTACATCTGATTCCTAGTTGTCATATTTGCCGATTTTGTACCATTATCCATTCTGACTATTCCACCATAAACATATGTTCTGGAAGCCGCAATGCCTTTTCCAGTGTGTCTATTTAGGGCTTTTTGCTCCCATGTTTCATGTTGTTCTGCTCTTTCCCCTTCTGGGTTGAGGGCAGAGTCGGACTGGCCCACCTGAGACCGGAGGATCCTCTGGTGGGCCCCCAGCTTTAGAACCTGTACTAGCAGTGACTGACATGTCTTTTTCCACTGGTTCTTCATTGGTGGGCCCCCAGGATCATTTCTTTTGGGGAGCCCCAGATACCCCAGTCTGACACTGGTTGAGGGTTCACTGAAGAATCTCTCTGCTGGTAAAGATTCAATTTGGAAAGCAGTTTAACATCCAAATAACGACATAAGCCAAAGTAAAGAAAAGGAATAAACCACAGGAGCCCCAAAAGTTTAAAACAAACCAATGAGCTATGCCCTACATGTTCCCACCCTGCCGATCAGTAACTGGTAACTTATCATGTGACCATGTTCACCTGAAAAATATCATGTCCTTTCCCTCCTGTAACATATATGTGGTGTCTCACCATGGGGACTAGTTTTGCCACTAGATGTCAGTACTATGTATATATGTTTCACAGCTGTGGTCAGGTAAGGGTTTTTGTTTTGTTTGTGATCTGTACACCAATATTTTCCACCTATCTCTATCCTCCTTTCTTCTCACACTCTCTTCTCCACCCCTCATAGGAGTTGTTACATACACCCTGTTGGAAGTTGTCACATGGGGAGAGGAAGTGTAGACCCACACTTAGTAACTTCTCTTTTGTTTCTCAGCGAAGCAAGACACACAAATGAGGCATCCCTGCTGAGTTAGCCAGGCACCTAGCTCTGCCAGGTTCCCCGTCTGGGACAGATCAGCTGTAGTGTACAGACGTATGGTGAACACAGAGACTTTCCTTTCTAAAACAACACTTCTACCTATAATGCAGTGCTAGAAACTTAAAGAGAGGACATATCAGGGATCACCCCAAAGCACGCCGTGAACAACTTAAACACAGTGCAGGACAGTATCCTAAAAGCTAGAGGTACTGATCCGGAGCAAAGCAGCTAAGAGCCTACGTACTCTATCTCGCAACGCAGGTGACACCGGATAACTTCGGGCACTTTGCTCAACTCAGGTAACTAGGACTGGGGCTTGTGTCACCCTGATAGGATGGGTAACTCAAAACTGCAGGGCAAAAGGTGGTATAGCAACAAAGGTCGACACACAGGCACAAGTATTCTTCTTCTTTCAAGTCTTTTTCTCAAGTATTCTACTTCTTCTAAAGTTCCGGCAGAGCTCATTACTAAATTGGTGTAATGTCAGGAGGGGTAGAGGGTGAGTGCAGCCCTGGAACTAAACCTCCCTGCTGTCCCTACCTAATTGACGACCACCCTAAACAGTGGCCCCCAACTGGGCGACAGTCCCTTCCTAAGATATTGTGAGGGATAGGGAGAAGGACAGAACTAACAAAGTCAGACTAGCCAGGTCAAACCAGGAGAACACGCCAGGAACAAAATCACAAAACAGAGACAAAGTCAGATATCAAGCCGAGGTCAGAGAGTCCAGGAGAACCACGTCAAAAACCAAATCACAGAGACAAAGGGAAATCCAAGGTACAGGCAGAGGTCAGTAGAACAACAGGTATCAGCAGGTAGATAAATGCTAGTGAGGCTTTGAAACCAATTCACAGGCAACTCCCATAAGCAGCTGAAGCCTTATATATAGAGCCTCTCAGGGAGACCAGATCAAGGAGATCTGAAAGACTGGGACCGGATTTGACTGACCCGGGGCCTCAATCTCCTGACAGCATTCACACTCTGCACAGCATGTGGATAAATGGACCGGCGTTTCCCTATGCCCGCTACCCTCGCAGCCCGGGGAAGCAGTGCTGATATGTCAGGTGAGGGTGGCGCTGCCACGGACGAAGGCAAGTTTGTTACAATTGGGTTAGGACTCTCAAGACAAACTCCTCTCCACTACTCTTGACTCTCATGACCTACTCTTCTCCACTACTCTGAACTCTCTATACTCTACTCCTCTCCACTACTCTGAACTCTCTATACTCTTCTAAGCTTGTAACCAAGTCTGCACTGCTACTCTTCTCTCTACCTCAACAGCTGTCACTACAGATCTTGTGCAGTCTGTATCAGCCAAGTATTGTTTATCTGATTAATCAGTAAAAGGAAGAGTTTATTTATTCTATTGGGACTCAGTGATTATTGCACCAGCACCTACACACCAGTTACACCGTCCTTGGGTCATCTCCCCTTTCTGTGGGTGGCGGTACCAACAATCAGGGTGGGTCATAACTCCACTCCAGACCACCGTTATAAGCACCCAAGGGACCCATCACAACCCGGTAGGTGTTCCTCATACCTGTATGCTGATTCAGCACTGGCGTGACGACAACCTCCCACCTGGCTGAGCTATATTCCACCGACCAACCACCACAGTAGTGGCGTCACACAGTACCATCTAGCAAGTGACCACTCGAGCACAGGCACCACATATATAAAGGTTTCCATCATGTCCCCCCTTTCCCTTCTTCCTCCTGTAACATATATAACATTTTCCATCATGTCCTCCCTTTCCCTTCTTCCTCCTGTAACATATATAAAGGTTTCTATCATGTCCCTTCTTTCCCTTCTATCCCTTCTTCCTCCTGTGTGTTGAAGTAATCCTCCGGTGGGCCCGTCCCCCACTCGCACTGACCGTCCAGCAGCTGGGGCCTCCAGACAGCCATAGAGTGATGCTGCCTTTCCTCAGTTGGCCCCAGTGTCGGACGTGCTGCAGCAGGATAAACAGATGGTTTTGCCGGGACTGCCCGATTCTGAGGAGACAGCCCTGGCAAAACCATGTCCCGGGTATGTCCCGGGAAGCCCCCTTCCCTTCCGTCATTAGTGATCTCACTCATGCAGACTGGGGAGAGGAGTCGCTGGGGCCCTAGAGGAACCATACAGGTGAGGTAAGTACAGCTTTTTTTGTTTTAAATACAGATGGAGGGGCAGGAGAATGATGAAGGAGGTAGTAGTATGGTGATGAGGGGCAAAAGGAGAACTACTATGATGATGTATGATGATGGAGGGGCAGGAGGATGAAGGGGAAAGGAGGATAATGGAGGGGTAGTAATATTTTGGAGGGGTAGGAAGATGAAGGGGGTAGTAGTATGATGGGGTAGGAGGATGATGGAGGGGTAGTAATATTTTGGAGGGGCAGGAGGATGAAGGGGGTAGTAGTATGATAATAAAGGGCATAGTATTATGATGGAGGGGCAGAAGGATGAAGGGGGTAGTAGTATGATGATAAAAGGGGCAGGAGGATAAAAGAGGTAGTAGTATGATGATGGAGGTGCAGGAGGATGAAGGAGGTAGTATGATCTTGGAGGTGCAGGAGGATGAAGGGGGTAGTGGTATGATGATGGAGGAGCAGGAGGATGAAGGGGTAGTAGTATGATGATGGAGGAGCAGGAGGATGAAGGAGTAGTAGTATGATGATGGATGATTTGGTCAGCAACAGTGTGATGGTATGTTGAGAGGTACAGTATGGTGATAACATATATATCAGTGCAGCTCTGGGGTCACTTCCACACACTGAGCCCCCACATAACATTCTGATCTCCCACAAAACATTCAGTCTACAATGTACCTAAGACCCTCCAACTACAACTGCTGCAAGCACTACAACTCCCAGCATTTACAGATAGTCTGCATCCCTATGCTTGGAGTTGTAGTACATATGAGCTGCCACTGTAGAAAGATATAGTGCTGGACCTTCAGGGCTGATGGATGTAACAGGTTACGGCCACCAGAAGCTTCTGCACAACAATCAAATATTAAAGGTTTGTTGTCTCTGAAACTACAACTCCCAACATACCCTTCATTAAAGCTTCATAAGTGTAGGGTATTCTGAGAGTTATAGTTCGACTGAAAACCTGTCATTCACAAGGGAGTTGTCGCAGATCCAGATGAATCCATAATAGGGCCGGGTCAGCATGTCGCTTTTTACCGATTCTTTTTACCGTCTCCCAGTCCGACACTGCACATATACTGTATAAAGGTTTCCATCATGTCCTCCTTTTCCTTCTTCCTCCTGTAACATATATAAATGTTTCCATCATGTCCTCCCTTTCCCTTCTTCCTCCTGTAACATATATAAAGGTCTCCATCATGTCCTCCCTTTCCCTTCTTCCCCCTGTAACATATATAAAGGTTTCCATCATGTCCCCCTTTCCCTTCTTCCCCCTGTAACATATATAAAGGTTTCCATCATGTCCCCCCTTTCCCTTCTTCCTCCTGTAACATTTATAAAGGTTTCCATCATGTCCTCCCTTTCCCTTCTTCCTCCTGTAATATATATATAAAGGTTTCCATCATGTCCTCCCTTTCCCTTCTTCCCCCTGTAACATATATAAAGGTTTCCATCATGTCCCTCCTTTCCCTTCTTCCTCCTGTAACATATATAAAGGTTTCCATCATGTCCTCCTTTCCCTTCTTCCTCCTGTAACATATATAAATGTTTCCATCATGTCCCCCTTTCCCTTCTTCCTCCTGTAACATATATAAAGGTTTCCATCATGTCCCCCTTTCCCTTCTTCCCCCTGTAACATATATAAAGGTTTCCATCATGTCCCCCCTTTCCCTTCTTCCTCCTGTAACATTTATAAAGGTTTCCATCATGTCCCCCCTTTCCCTTCTTCCTCCTGTAACATATATAAAGGTTTCCATCATGTCCCTCCTTTCCCTTCTTCCTCCTGTAACATATATAAATGTTTCCATCATGTCCCCCTTTCCCTTCTTCCTCCTGTAACATATATAAAGGTTTCCATCATGTCCCCCTTTCCCTTCTTCCCCCTGTAACATATATAAAGGTTTCCATCATGTCCTCCCTTTCCCTTCTTCCTCCTGTAACATATATAAAGGTTTCCATCATGTCCCCCCTTTCCCTTCTTCCTCCTGTAACATATATAAAGGTTTCCATCATGTCCTCCTTTCCCTTCTTCCTCCTGTAACATATATAAAGGTTTCCATCATGTCCCTCCTTTCCCTTCTTCCTCCTGTAACATATATAAAGGTTTCTATCATGTCCTCCCTTTTCCTTCTTCCTCCTGTAACATATAGAAAGGTTTCCATCATGTCCTCCCTTTCCCTTCTTCCTCCTGTAACATATATAAAGGTTTCCATCATGTCCCTCCTTTCCCTTCTTCCTCCTGTAACATATATAAAGGTTTCCATCATGTCCCTCCTTTCCCTTCTTCCTCCTGTAACATATAGAAAGGTTTCCATCATGTCCCTCCTTTTCCTTCTTCCTCCTGTAACATATATAAAGGTTTCCATCATGTCTCCTCTTTCCCTTCTTCCTCCTGTAACATATATAAAGGTTTCCATCATGTCCCTCCTTTCCCTTCTTCCTCCTGTAACATATATAAAGGTTTCCATCATGTCCTCCCTTTCCCTTCTTTTTTCCTGTAACATATGTAGTGTCCCAGCACAGGTATGCCACTAAGTTTCTTATGCACCTGGGCAAAGTAACTCGCTGAGGTTCAGATAGATAGATAGATAGTCCGCAAAAATCCGCAGCACTCCAACATATGGTAAGAAGGTTTATTCCATCAACACAGGTACAAAAAATTGCGGACTGTGTTTGGGATCCCCGGCCAAGGGACTTTCTTCGCTAGCACCCACTCCTTTGTTTTTGGATGTGCGGCTTTTTTCTGTGCTAGATAGATAGATAGATAAATCAAAAAACACGCAGCACTCAGGAACTCAGGGCTTGCTGTGTGCCAGCGGTCCCACCTTGATCCACAGGTGTCTATGTAAATAAATGAAATCGACTGCAGCACTTCGGACTTGGTGAAAAAAACTTAGATGGTGTTTATTCCATACAAAAATACACGGTGAACAAACAGCTGTGTTTTTGTATGGAATAAACACCATCTAAGTTTTTTCACCAAGTCTGAAGTGCTGCAGTCGATTTCATTTATCTAGATGGATAGATAGATTTTATATATATATATATATATATATATATATATATATATATATATATATATACACACACACACACACAGGGCCGTATGAAGGTTGGTGGAGGCCCCAGGCGACAATTCCCCCCCCCCCCCCCAAAAAAAAAATAAAGAAAGAAATAAATAAACTATACCGCAATCTATACAGGTGGCTGATTGCTGTACGGGACTTAGCACCGACCCCTTCTCGCTCCTGGCTGTATGGCTCAGCATCCGCCTCTGTTGCCCACATAATGGTCACTAGAGGCTGCAGTGCAGAGGAAGATGCAAGGCCCTAGAGACAGGAGCGGGGAGGGCTAAGTATCAGAGTGTATTCCCACATTGTGTTTGTGTTAATAACACAATGTGAGAACACAGCACTTTCTGTGCGCTGTTGCCCACTGTGTTAGGGCCCTATTACATGGCCTGATATCCTGGGTAAGCAGCACCGGTCTGCTAGGGTTTGGGCTGCTGGGGGCCCCTAAGTGGTGGAGGCCACGGGGCACGTGCCCCTGGTGCCCTCCCTTTAATCCGGCCCTGTATATACACACACACACAACTGAAGGAAGCATTGGGTTAGCTGTTGTTGTCACATGTTTTGTTCTTCTCCTATCACAAGTGCAGGCCTTTTCCCCTCTTTTTTCTACCCTATCACCGCTCTTCTCTCTTTTACACACACAGCCCCACCAATCACACACTAGCTAAGATTACCCTATAAAAGGAGCTAGTTCCTGGTGGAAGGGTCTTTGGTCTTTTAGTCTTTAGTCAAGAGTGTTGGAGAGAGGAAGACACGGAGAGAGAGATTTCTTCTATGCAACTACTGCTAGCATGCAGTGCTAGAAAGCCCTCAGGAGGGAGAGACGTCCTCTGAGGAAAACCTTGTCCATGCCAGGGATACCTTTTACAACACACGGAGCAGTATACCTGAGAGTTAGGCACTGACCCCAGTAGGACAAAGCAGCAGCTAAGTCTACGTATCTTACTGTAAAGCACGGCTATTCTAGGAATACCTGGGTCCTTGACTACCCTAGCAGGACGGGTACCTCGACACTAAAGGGCATAGCGCAGTCAGATCAAAGGGATCTACACGTGAGTACGAGTATCTTCTTCTCCTCTCAACTACGCTATCTCGGCAGAGTACACAGCTACATTGGACAAGGCCCTCACAACGCTCCTCTACTCAACTCTCCCCTTACCTACAAAGTCTACTGCAAATACCTCCTGCCTACATCTGCATTACAACGTGTAATTATTGCCTTGTATTGCAATAATTCTAAGATTCTAAATAAACAGAATTTATCCTGGTTAAGTTATTGGACTCTGATCTGTCATTCCGCACCTACACACCAGCTTACACTTGGGTTATCAAAACCTCGAGCACAGTTCCCATTTGTTCGGGGGTGGGTTACAACACTGCTCCTGGCCACCGTGACAAGTGCCCAAGTGACCCTACACCCACAGAGCTGCCACAACACTGCACGAGCTACTCTAGGGAGAATTTTTAGACCAAAAAAACACTGAATGCTGGAAAAAAGGAAGAATCCACTCATCCCCAATAAAAAAAAAATTTGCCTATCCTCCCATACTCTCACTAGCTCTGAATATTCAGTTTTAAGCGAAAGACTTTCTTTTTGCCCTACACAAATTACAAATTACTATGATTTATTCGTAGACCTTAATATTTTTATTCGTCAACTAACCCTAATGAGACATTTTGAGATAGAAAAAGTCAGCAATAAAAGAAGTGTCACCAAAAATATACAAGAAGAAAAAATGTTGGAATTAGACATCAAGATGTTAAGGGGAAATCAACATTTCCTCCCCTCCATCACAGGTGTCCCAACACAGGTGTTGCTAGTATATACACCCTTCATAAAAGACGGTACTCCAAGTCAAAGTGGTAATGTAGTTGTACCTGTGTTTTGCCACTAGATGTCGATAGTATATATATCTTGTATCTATGTATTGCACAGCTGTAGTACTCAAGGGGTTATTGTTGTTTGTGATTTGTGCATCACTGAGAGCTCTTTCCTCTTCTTTACCTATCACTTTTCTCCTTTCTTCTCTTGCACTCTCTTCTCACCCACTCACAGCAGGTATTACATACCTGTAGAAGGTAGTCACATGGAGAGAGGAAGGGTTTGTGAGTCCTATTCTGGTCCCTGTACAGGCAGGACGAATCCAGTGTAGTCTAGTCTAAGGCTGGGTTCACACACTGTATACTTCAGGCAGTATTTGGTCCTCAAGTCAGGTCCTCATAGCAACCAAAACCAGGAGTGGATTGAAAACACAGAAAGGCTCTGTTCACACAATGTTGAAATTGAGTGGATGGCCGTCATATAACGGTAAATAACTGCCATTATTTCAATATAACAGCCGTTGTTTTAAAATAACAGCAAAAATTTGCCATTAAATGACGGCCATCCACTCAATTACAACATTATGTGAACATAGCCTTTCTGTGTTTTCAATCCACTCCTGGTTTTGGTTGCTATACAGCCTCACAAATACAGCCTCAAATATACATAGTGTGAACCCAGCCTAAAGACGCACATGGGAAGCAAGGACACTCTTTTCCTAGAAGCAGTACTTCTATATACTATGCAGTGCTAAACACTCTTAGAGAGGACAAGTCAGGGGTTATCCCAGCCCATGTCGTAAACAAGTCTAAAGGTGCAGGACAGTATTCTGAAGAAAGAGGAACTGATCCGGATAGAGCAAAGTTGCTAGGAGCCTACGTACTCTATCTTGCAACGTGGGTGTAACCAGAGAACTATGATCACTCTGCTCATCCCAGGTAACAACGTTTGGGGCTTGTGTCACCCTCTAGGATGGGTTGCCCAACACTGGTGCGCAATAGGTGGTGTAAAGACCAAAGAGTCAAAACACTGGCACAAGTATTCTCTCTACTCTCAAGTATTCTTTTAATTCTATTTCTACAGTTCCGGCAGAGCACAGTACTACAATGGGTTGGGACTCTCTCGACATCCTCCTCTCCACTTCTCTGAACTTACTCTACTTCTCAGCACACAACCAAGTCTTGTCAGTCAAGTCTAAAGTTTATTATCAAGTCAGAAGTCTATTGCATATCTTGTATCAAGTATTCCTGAAGTAAAGAAGAGTTTATTTATTGTAACAGGACTCTTGTGATTCTTATCTAGGCACCAACACAGTATCAACACCTTCCTTGGGTTATCTCCCCTTTCTGTGGGTGGCAGTACCGATAGTCCGGGTGGGTCACAACTCCACTCCGGACCACCGTGATAAGCGCTTAAGAAACCCCCTCACATCCCGGCAGGTCACCGACCACAGGGGAAAGGGTATAGCCAGCCTATCTAAACTAAAAGCAGGTGTGCCATCATACCTGTGTGCCCAACCGGCACTGGCATCCTGACAATCTAACATCAGGCTGTGCTATACTTTGACCAACCACCACTGTAGTGGAGTCACACTTCACCATCTGGCAAGTGACCGGTCACGCCTCACAGGAGTGCACCACATCCTCATAACCAGATTTTTTTTGACTTGGTACAAAGAGATTTTTTCTAAATTCCAGACCAAAAATAAAAAATACCTATATTTTAGAGCAAGAGAAAAAGGCTCTACAAAATCTAAAGAAAAATAATGACATAGTAATTAGGGAAGACGATAAGGAGGGGGGGGGGGGGGCATTGTGATCCAAAATAGATCAGACTACATAACAGAGGCACTTGGGATTCCCGATGATACCCACTACTATGAGACCCTTACCTCAGACCCAGTCGTCGATTATATAGCTGAATGTAATGAACTAATTACCACTAATTTTAAGAAAAAGATACTCAATAAAAATGGAAAAAACTTTTTAACTATCCATAACTCAAAAAAACGCTTTTTTTTACAATGTTTCTAAAATTCATAAGAACACACAGTGGAAGACCTATTATCTCTGGCTTTGGAAACCTTACGGCCAATTTATCAAATTACATCAATCTCTGTCTGCAGAAAGTAGTGACTAGAGATGAGCGAACCGGCTGAGCTTCGGGTTCGTATGAACCTGAACTATCGGCTTCTGCTTCCCGCTGTCTGCCCGCTTCGGAGAGAGGGTGGATACAGCCTAAGGACCGCCTAAAAAACTGGGATACAGCCTATGCCAATGACTGTATCCCAGTTTTCTAGGCGGTCCTTAAGCTGTATCCACCCTCTCCCCGGAGCAGGCATACAGCGGGAAGCAGAAGCCGATAGTTCAGGTTCATACGAACCCAAATCTCATCCGGTTCGCTCATCTCTAGTAGAGACATACCTTCCCTCCAGTTCTTTTAATTTTGGATCTTATGGATATCCCCTGGGAAGAAGATTTTTTTTTAACCCTTGACATCACATTCCTCAATTCACTGTAATGGTCTAGTCTGGGTTGGAGCCCAATAGCAATAACAACACTTGATGTAGACAAAAGTACAAGAGACTAACCTTCAGTAGTTAGTTGGAGGTCGGTAGACAGGTTGCAGTGAAGTGGTGGAGACAAGCATGGTCAGCAGTCAGCCAGAAGTCCATACACAGGTAGCAGCAATGTGTTTGGAGGTTGATACAAAAGCGTAGTCAGATACACTACCGTTCAAAAGTTTGGGGTCACATTGAAATGTCCTTATTTTTGAAGGAAAAGCTCTGTACGTTTTAATGGAGATAACTTTAAACTAGTCCTAACTTTAAACCAATCCACTCTATACATTGCTAATGTGGTAAATGACTATTCTAGCTGCAAATGTCTGGTTTTTGGTGCAATATCTACATAGGTGTATAGAGGCCCATTTCCAGCAACTATCACTCCAGTCTTCTAATGGTACAATGTGTTTGCTCATTGGCTCAGAAGGCTCATTGATGATTAGAAAACCCTTGTGCAATCATGTTCACACATCTGAAAACAGTCTAGCTCGTTACAGAAGCTACAAAACTGACCTTCCTTTGAGCAGATTGAGTTTTTGAAGCATCACATTTGTGGGGTCAATTAAACACTCAAAATGGCCAGAAAAAGAGAACTTTCATCTGAAACTCATCAGTCTATTCTTGTTCTTAGAAATGAAAGCTATTCCATGCGAGAAATTGCTAAGAAATTGAAGATTTCCTACAACGGTGTGTACTACTCCCTTCAGAGGACAGCACAAACAGGCTCTAACCAGAGTAGAAAAAGAAGTGGGAGGCCGCGTTGCACAACTAAGCAAGAAGATAAGCACATTAGAGTCTCTAGTTTGAGAAACAGATGCTTCACAGGTCCCCAACTGGCATCTTCATTAAATAGTACCCGCAAAACACCAGTGTCACCATCTACAGTGAAGAGGCGGCTGCGGGATTTTGGGCTTCAGGGCAGAGTGGCAAAGAAAAAGCCATATCTGAGACTGGCCAATAAAAGAAAAAGATTAAGATGGGAACAGACATTGGACAGAGGAAGACTGGAAAAAAGTGTTGTGGACGGATGAATCCAAGTTTGAGGTGTTTGGATCACAAAGAAGAACGTTTGTGAGACGCAGAAGAAATGAAAAGTTTCTGGAAGAATGCCTGACGCCATCTGTTATACATGGTGGAGGTCATGTGATGGTCTGGGGTTGGTGCTGGTAAGGTGGGAGATTTGTACAGGGTAAAAGGGATTGTGAATAAGGAAGGCTATCGCTCTGCACCGCCATGCCATACCCAGTGGACAGAGCTTGATTGGAGCCAATTTCATCCTACAACAGGACAATGACCCTAAACACCTCCAAATTGTGCAAGAACTATTTCCAGCAGAAGCAGCAGCTGGTATTCTATCATAGGTAATGGATTGGCCAGCGCACTGAACCCAGATCTGAACCCCATTAAGCTGTTGTGGGAGCAGCTGGACCGTATGGTACGCCAGAAGTGCCCATCCAACCAATCCACGACGTCCATCGACGAATCCGCGCTGATTCCGCATGCATTCAGCGATGAAATTCAGCGAGTATTCGGTGAGTAATAATAGAGGGAGGTGCCAACAACAATTTTGCAGACTTTGGAGACTAGACTATATGGTACCTGAATTTTCTAGAACAGATCACCTCAGAGCTGGCAGAGGAGAAGGAGCTGAGCAGAGAGAAGCTGACCAGAAATGGCAAAACATCACTGCTTTGCAAATGATGGAGATGCACTAATTTCAGAGGTATGTATGTATGTTTTTTTTGGGAAACTTTTGCTGTGGTCATATGCTGTGTGCATGCTGACATTGTCATTTCTTTCTTGTGGGCCCCTGGTATCACCTCCTTTGGGTTGTCTTGGGATTTCCCCACCCTTCTTTCCCCCATTTCCGCGCTGATTCAGAGCGTAATTTCCGCTTGTATTACGCTTGTATTCCGCACTGAATACACGCGTATTCCACGCTGAAACAGAAAATCAGAGCTTCATTGATTTGTATAGGCTTCCGCTAGCGGAAGAATGAACATGTTCATTCTTTTGGCGGAAAGCGGATTAGCCGCGGAACTTTCAGCGAGGAAATTCCACTGTGTGAACTGCAGAGCAGAATTTCCATTCAACACAATGGAAAGTAGCTCTGCACCTATTTTAACGGCTGAAATTTCAGCGCTGATTCAGCGCAGAAATTCAGCTGCTTTTGCTCTGTGTGAACGAGCCCTAATAGCTAGAATGCCAAAGGTGTGCAATGCTGGAATTGGTGCAAAAGGAGGATTCTGGGACCAAAGCAAAGTGTGATGTAAGAACAATGTTATTTCACATACAAATCATTATTTCTAACCTTGTCAATGTCTTGGCTCTATTTTCTATTCATTTCACAACGTATGGTGGTGAAGAAGTGTGACTTTTCATGGAAAACACAAAATTGTTTGGGTGACCCCAAACTTTTGATTGGTAGTGTACTTAGCCAGAGTCAGAGACAGAGAGCAGCAATATAATTGGAGGATAAGGCGGAATCGTAGTCAGATAACTAGCCAGAGTTCGGTACACAGATAAGTAATAACAGCAGAGCAGGGGGCGTGGCCTGGACATGGAGCAGGCCGGACGTGTGGTGTAGGAGCTCTGGTCCAGATAGCAGCCACGGCACCTAGAACGGCACCCTGAGACCGCCTGACGTGACCCTAACCCCTCTTGTGCCATGCTAAGGAGATCCAGGCGCCCCTCAGTCGTCTCCAACACCTCCATCACCCGTTACCTGACTGCAGCGGGTTCGCCCTTGGAGACGGCGCGCACGGCCAAGATGGCGTCCTCCCACTCCTCACAGAAGACCAGCAGTCAGGGACTGCAGAGAGGAGCTGCCGGAGTGTCCCGGTCCACCACCAGCAAGCGGCCGGGAGAGTTGGCGGCGTCTAACTCGCCCGTATCCCCCGCATCCCAGGAGAAGTCGGCGGGTATGAGGAGAGGGCCGGGTAGCCATACAGCTGATGATCGGGCCCCGCGCCTGCCGCCGAGCACCATGAGACTGAGCACACCGCCAGCGGCTCCTGCTCCTGCTCCTGCGCACACCGCAGCAGTACTGTCTCCCCTGCGAGACCGGCGGACAGAAGGGAGCCATGACAAAGGTGCATCCTGGGGTCAGCACTGTGACAGAGGGGGCTGACAGGGCGCCGGCAAGATTCACTGAGGACATGCAGGGGAGGGCAGAAATGGCTGTGCCACATACTGATGGGAGCTGCAGTACTACTCCCTTAAGACCCCCGACCTCACCCCCTTCGGGCATAGTGGATACTGCACAGGCCCCAGGGCTATGTGACCACCACACTGTTAGACCTGAAGCAGGGAGTCATTGTGACCAAGGCATAGACCTTATGGAGGACTTTTCCAGCACCCCAGATATCTTTCACACTCGCTCATCTGACAATTCATCCAATGAGGATTGCTCCTTTTCTGGAGACTCCACTCAGCATACCAATACCAGAGTCTTGTACTGGGGTCCTGGATAAGCATATCTCCGAGATTGAGAATACCTTGTCAGTACAATGTTCCTTTAATCGCACCCTGTTGTTACAAGTGGATGATCAGGAAAACAGGGGCCGCCGCAACAATATAAAATTGAGGGGCGTCCCTGATTCGGTCTTAGCGAGGGACTTGCCGCTTGCAGTCACAGCTATATTCAATACGGTCTTGGGCAGGCCACTGGACACGGAAATAAATATTGACAGGGTGCACAGGATCGCGGGCCCGAGAATCCCAGGCCGTTTGGATCCGAGAGATGTCCTGTGCAGGATCCACTTTTATAAGGAGAGAGAGGCGATTCTACAAAAAGCCTGGCAAGGGGGTCCAGTACCATTTCAAGACTCCTCCGTTCAACTGCTTCCTGATGTCTCCAGACGCACGCTGGCCATGAGACTGCTACTTAAGCCATTGCTGCAAAAGATTATAGAGGCAGGAGCCTCATACCGCTGGGGCCACCCTTTCCATGTGATTATTCGTAGGGGGAATTCCGTTTTTCAACTGCACTCTCCTGATCAAGCTGGGGAAGTGGCTGCATTCCTGGACATCCCGGATTTCTCCCTACCAGACTGGTTGGCCTTTCCGCTTCCACAGACAACCACGACCCCCATGGCACAGAGGAAGAATCGGCGCGCTGGGGGTCAGCGCCTCCCCCCTGCGGTAGCTGAGGGCCCGGACGAGGGTTGAGGTTCCGGTTATGTTACTGTGACGCATCTCGTAGTCTCCCAGTGGGACTCCTCTCTCGGTTTTTCATGCCCCGACTTTTCTCTTTTTTCTACCAATGTAGGGGTTGCCAGCAGTATGTTAGTTCTGGATTAATCTGATTAGTGATAAGGTGCCATGGAGCGCTTCTTTGAGGTTCCACGTTCTCTGTTCCAGTCCTCCACGTTCCCACTATAGTTGGACCTCAGTGGGCGCGGTTGTCCGTTCCTACAGAGGTTATTTCTAAAAGTTTCTTACCAATCCCAGAATAGCTGGGCTTGGCTTACAGTGTTCCTACACTAGTCTTTTTCTGTGTTCTTTCCTTTCTCTCTGTTGTACTCTCTGCCCCCTCTTTCCCCTCGCTACCTTTCCATCCCCCTCCCCTCCTCTTCCTCCCCCCCCCCTTTTTTTTTTTTTGTTTGTTTGTTTGTTGCTTTTCCCTCCGCCTTTCCCTTAGAGATGTCTTTTGCGACACTGAATGCCAATGGCTTGAACACCCCGGAGAAGCGCTCCGCCTTGTTCCGGTTGCTGTGGAGCAAGAAAACGCAGATCGCCCTCCTTCCGCTCTCCAAGGTACCCTGATTCCTACCATAGTTGTTATGCAGGCTCTAAATCCAGTTCTAGAATAAGTATTTTTATCTCTAGAACTGTCCCGTGGGAATTTGTAAAGCAGTTGACTGATGACTCAGGTAGATTTCTCTTCATACAAGGGAACTTGGCTGGGAGACTATATACTTTAGCAAATGTATATCTGCCCAATACTCATCAGCTACAGGCCCTAGATGCAATTTTGGTAAAGTTGGAGGAGTTTGCGGAGGGCACACTGCTACTGGGAGGGGACTTCAATCTGGCCCTTGACCCCAGGTTAGATGTCTCCCGTGGTACGTCTAGTGTACCAGGGGGGTACTTAAAGCGTGTTCTCCGTCTCCTGCACTCCCATCATTTAATTGATGTATGGCAGACAGCTCACCCAGACGTTAAAGACTTCACATTTTATTCAGGAGTCCATGATGTCTATTCTAGACTAGATTATTTTTTCGTCCGCCATGCTGATCTTCCCCAGGTGCGAAGAGTGACCATAGACCCAATCACATACGCAGACCATGCTATGGTCCGTATGGAAGTCGCCTCTCTTATGTCTCTCACACGAAAGTGGAACTGGAGGCTCAATGAGTCTCTTCTACGAGACCCTCTAGTGGCGACGGCAATTAAATCTGACCTTGAACACTTTTTTAGGGAAAATGTTCCCACAGACACCTCTCCCCTTTCAGTGTGGGCAGCCCATAAATGTGTTATAAGAGGCTCCTTCATTAAACACGGGGCGAGATTAAAAAAGGAAGGAGCAATGGAGTTTGCAAAACTGATAGCTTTGGTTGAGTCTCTGGAGAGAAGGCACAAAGGATTCCATGATCCCAAAGTCCTGAAGGATGAGAAGCTGAGAGATAGACTTGATTTTAAAACCAAATTCCTCCTTCTGAAAGGTAGACGCCATTTTTATGAATACGGCAATAAGAGCAGTAGATTGCTGGCGAGATCGATGAGGGAACAAAGATTGCGGGCCTTTGTCCCGGTTATCTGTAAGGGAGGTGGCCTAAAAGTCTCTGACCCACATGCCATAGCAGAGGCGTTCGTGGCTTTCTATGAACAGCTTTATAACCTACCTAGCAATCGGATGGATCTCTCCTCATCGATCCGCCAATATATCTCTGACTCTGGTCTGCCTAGCCTGCCAGCGGAGGTTTGTGAGGCGCTGGAGGAACCGATAACGACAGAGGAGCTGACCATGGCCCTGAAAACGATGCAATCTTCTAAGGCTCCAGGCCCGGATGGTCTTGCGGTGCCTTATTACAAACAATATGCGGAGCTCCTGCTGGGACCTCTTGCATCGGCACTTAACTCGGTCTCCTCCGGTGCCTCACTACCGTCAGATATGACTTTTGCGCATGTAGCGGTTATTCACAAGGAGAGAAAGGACCCAGCGACTTGTTCCAGTTATCGTCCGATCTCCTTGTTAAATGTAGATCTAAAATTATTTTCCAAAGTCCTGGCTTCAAGACTGGCTCCTTCCCTTCCAGATATTATACACGATGATCAGGTGGGTTTTGTCCACGCGAGAGAGGTGAGGGATAACACCATTAAGGTTATCAATGCTATCCACTTCTCTCGTGTGCGCAGGATCCCCCTCTGCCTGCTTTCAACCGACGCGGAGAAAGCATTTGATAGAGTTAATTGGAAATTCCTGTTTTCGGTTCTGGGCCACATAGGGTTAGGCCCTTCTATGTTGGCCTGGATAACATCTCTCTACTCCACGGCGGAGGCAAAGGTCAACGGAGTGTTTTTTCGGCTGTTTTCCATTAACAATGGCACGCGTCAAGGCTGCCCCCTTTCTCCGTTGATCTTTGTCCTGACGTTGAAGCCTCTGTTACGGAGGATCAGAGCAAATTTGGACATAACGGGTCTGACCATGGGAACCCATTCAGTGAAAATAGTCGCGTACGCGGATGACCTTCTTTTCTTTATCTCTTCTCCACAAACTTCCTTTCCAAACCTCTTGGCTGAACTGGACTCTTTTTCCCGTTTGGCAAACTTCAAGATCAATTATCAGAAATCAGAGGCGCTGAATGTGTCCCTCCCTATGGTCACACAAAACTCCCTGGCAGATTCCTTCTCCTTTCGCTGGTCATCCAGTGCTATTAAATACGTGGGGATCTGGATCTCCAAAGACCTCTCTGAATTGTATTGCCGTAATTTCGCCAATCTACAAAAGACGCTGCGTGGGGACATGACTAGATGGTCTAAGGGGCTCTACACGTGGTTTGGCAGATGAGCCATCTATAAAATGAATGTTCTGCCCCGGATCCTATACCTTATCCAGACTCTTCCGATTAAAATTCCCTCTCAGTTTTTTCGCCTTCTCTCCGGGGACTTAACCAAATTCATTTGGGCAGGTAAAGCTGTCAGAATTGCCCGTACCTTGCTGTATGTCCCAAAACATAGGGGCGGAATAGGTCTTCCAAATATCAAGGCCTATTATAAGGGCCTCTGTATTGCAGAGAGTCTTGGATTGGCATCGCCACGCAGAAAAGAAACAATGGGTCCGCCTAGAACAAACATTCACTAACGTTCCACTCACTTCCCTCCCCTGGATTCATCCTTCGCACCTGGGGAACTTATCAACACACCCCTCCATTGGTCCTGGCGGACAGCAGGGAAGTATAGGACGAAGGATTTCCTTACAAATAATAGATGGCTTTGGTTCCAAGAACTATTGGATTCTAGCCAACCTGTTCCCTTGGGGGACTGGAGGGTTAGACAACTGGCACATTTCCTGCAATCCCTCCTGGAACCGGTGGGATTTATCCGCCCTCTTACCTCTTTTGAGACATTATGTATGGGATCCGAACCGCTGCAGCACTCCCTTTCTATCTTCTATTCTCTCCTTGTTTCCCCACCAGAGGGGTTTCGCCCACCCTATGTGGCTAAATGGGAGGCGGACCTAGACGTTTCTCTCACAGACCAACAACTAGAGAGGATGTACCAGTTTACCCACAAATCCTCAATAGCCAGTTTCAAGAGGCAGGATACAAACTACTGGCCAGATGGTATTATGTGCCCACCAGACTGCATAGGATTTTTCCTGAGGTGTCTCCTTCTTGTTGGCGATGTGGATCAGAGGAGGGTACATTACTCCACATCTTCTGGTCCTGCCCAGCCATACGCGCATTCTGGGATGGGGTACATGATATCATTTGTACTAAATTGCATCACCAAGTCCCCAATACCCCGGCCTTCTTCCTGCTACACCTATCTGATATCCCTGTAAAGCATTACAAAAAATCACTACTGAGGTTCTTAGTTAAAGCAGCTAGAGCCTGCATTCCAGCTCACTGGAAGTCTACTACGCCGCCTACTGAGGGTCATTGGATCCGTAAGGTGGAGGACATACAGAAGATGGAGGAGCTGACGGCATCTCTGCAGGACAGGTCTTCCAACTTTAATTCGGTTTGGATGGCCTGGACAGTCTTTGAGGGGTCCCCGGACTACCAGCGACTATTGACAATATAACTATGCTCCTGACCGGAGGTGGTTCCCGGCATCCTCATAGGCCTCTAACCCTCCCCCTCCCCCCCCTTTTTTTTTTTTTGTTTTGTTTTGTGTTGTTTTTTTGTTTGCCCTTCTTCTTTCTTCTCCTTTCTTGCTTCTCTTCCTCTTCTTCCTCCTTCTCTCTTCTTTTCTCTAGTTTTTTCTTCTGATTTCTTATTCACTTTTTATTAAAAAAAGCTGTTATGTTGGTTGTGATATGTTGTGTCAGCCATCGTGGTTGTAACGGTTTATCTGTTGGTCCGTTATCTGGCTACCGGCCTTACTGTTGTAACCCACCCAGGGTTTCTGTTTTATTTACTATACAGTGTGTAGCATGCGTATCTTCCTGCATCTTGTTATGATAAAAGCTCAAAAATAAAGAATTAAAAAATAAATAAATAAATAACAGCAGAGCAGAGGAAGGAGTAGCTCGATTAAGGGCAAAAGCACAATAATCTCACAAGGAGGAAGTGGAAAGGCGGGGCTTATATAGGAAGTCCAATTAAGGATTCAAGACTGGAAACTAAAGAGACATGATCTTGACCAATATATTCAGAACTGGAGCTGTCCAGCAAGGTTCAGTGGCTCAGTGAGTAGAGCTGCAGCTCATATGAAAAAGACATTGAAGCCTTACAATATGCTCTGAAAATGAGTCTACTTTTTGATCCAAGATATGCATTTCATACTTACCTGTTAGGGTGAGACTTAGAAAAAAAGTCTCTCAGATATACCTGGATGCTGCCAAATTGGTAAAGTAGTATTGACGAGTAATTAGCGAGTATTAACCAAACACATGAGACCGCGCCAGTGTTCAAGCTGATTCTGTTTATTATTGGAACAACCTTTAGTTTATATCTTAACAAGAAAACTTCAAAATGGAGGAGGAGGAGGACACAGGTGTGTTCACACATTCTACATAAGAAGTCATTGTATTAGTCTCCATCCTCTCTAGCTGTTATCTATTGGCAAAGACTCCCAATCCAGACCTCGAATTAAAGCAAAGAGCATAAAATAAAAAATAATTCCCATAGCCATAGAACATAGTAACAGTAACTGGCGCTTCAACGTGGGACGTGGCCTCTACACCTCAACCGAATGCTGCACACCTGAACCACAAAGGCAACCCGAGATAGAACGCACAGACCTTGTGTGAAAACAGCGCTGGCACGGTAAGAAAACTTATTTCTTACACTGCTCTGTGCCTTCCTGTTCTTTGGGCTGGCCAAAAGGTCTGGTGAGTTGCTTGTTATAGTAAAGGTGCATGCCATGCCATTTGTTTAGGAAGAACCCTGCAACATAGTTAAACTTTTTAATCCAAGGAATGCATTTTATACTTACCCATAATGTTTTTACATTCCAGGACACCATATACCGCCAGACGAGGGGAACTGCGATGGGTACTTGGGCCGCACCAAGTTATGCAAATTTATTCATGGGGCGGTCGGGTCCCTATATATCGCAGATTTTCCCTGGAATTACGGACACATCAGATATTACAAAAGATATATTGATGCTTTATTCATTATCAGCAAAAATTTTGTTTCCCATTTAAATTTTAACAATTAGGAGCTCACGTTCACCCCATGTACTAACTCTACAAGTATAGTGTTTTTAGATATCATTATTAGCCATTTGGATAGAAAGATCGTCACAAAGACAAATTTTAAAGCTGTAGGTTCAAACAGTTTCCTAGATTTTAAAAGCAGACACTAAGAAAGTGTCCGCATAAGGAAGAATTGTACGAGCACTGAAGACTTTAACCCCTTAACAACCCATGACATATCTCATACGTGATGACGCCATTAGGGGAGTTCAGACAGGGGCCGCACCGCAATCCCGCTCTGAACTGCTGCAATCCCGGCTGCTTTCTGCAGGCCAAGACTGCAGCTATTAGAGGGCGCAGCCAATTGCTGCGCCCCCGCTAATAAGGACAATTAAATGCAGCTGTTAGACATGACAGCTGCATTTAAATGCCCTGCAGAGCGCCGTTCCTGGTGTCTAGAGGCAGGATCTCCCCTCCATGATGTGATCACGGAGGGGAGATCTCTTCTTCCGAGCTGGCCGGGGCTCAGCGTCAGACTGACGCTGATCCCAGCTCGGCAATCAATGTATCTGGTCTGCTGCAGACCAGAGTTATACAGCACCAATCTGATGGACCGGTGCTGTATTAAGTATACCACACTGATCTCTATGAGAGATCAGTCTAGTTGTATTAGAAGTCCCCCAGGGGGACTTCTAATTAATGTGTATGTTTAAAAAACAGTGTTTTTATTAATAAAATAAAATCCCCTCCCCTAATAAAAGGTTGAATCACCCCCCTTTTCCCATTTAATAAATAAAAACAAATAAATAAACAAATATATTTGGTATCGTCGCATGCTTAATCGCCCGTACAATTAAATCATAACATTCCTGATCTTGCACGGTAAACAGCGTAAGTGCAAAAAAAAATCCAAAGTGCAAAATTGCGCATTTTTGGTTGCATCAAATCCAGACACAGCCCTATAGACCAAACAATAGTTATAATGATGGTAATAGAGCAATTTTAAAGCGTAACAAAACAATAAATATCTATAGTACAAGCGATTTTAAGAAACTACGTAATAGGTTTTATTAACCAAAAGAGTTTCCTTCTGTACTGAAAAAGCTGTTTTCCTAGCTTCCCCCTCACATCAGAAGAAGCAGGATTTCTGTGTCCATTATACTCTATGGAGAGGGGAGGGGCTGAGAGGAGTGAGAGAGCACGGAGGAGTTCTGCACAGCACAACACCCTGCAATCTTCTCACAACAAGTTCCTAGATAAGCACTGACCTTTCTGACCCCTGAATCCAGCGTTTTAGGTGCCCAGACAGTCTACAAACAGCTGACCTTCATGTCACCTCTTCCTGCTCACTCATCTCACTCGGCCCCTCCCCCCTCCATAGGATATAATGGACACAGCAAAACCCGTCTTCACTGGCTTTTATGTAATGAAGACGTGTTTGCCTGATAATGCACAGATAAGAAGTCGGGGGGGAGGCTGGGAGATTGCTTCTTGAGTACAGAAGGAGGCTTTTTTGGCTAATAAAACCTATTATAGAGTTTCTTAAAATGCTAATACTACTGATTTCTGCAAAAAAAAAAAAAAATGACGGTTATGCTTTAAGTAACATTTAGTTTTCTTTACAGATTTAAATTTTTTAAAAGTAGTCAGATAAAATAAAGCGCTTCCCAATATATACAAAGATACAGGCACTGCTGTCTCTTTCGGCTCTGGAGCCACATATACCGCCAAACACTCCGGACTAGGAAAAACTTGTGGAGATCACTGCTTACTCAGATGTAGAAAGCATATAGTTCAAATCCAAAAGAAAACAGATGAGGGCACTCACCAGATACGTGATCTCTTCTTTATTTTTCAACGTGCATTTAAAAACTTACCGATATCCTGGGCCACATAGTAGACGCCAAGCACTTACAAAGCAGGGTGGTTACAGCTGTTTCACGCGCATGCGCGCTTCTACTGACACCGCCTCTCTCGCAAGAAAAAGTCTGAAAAGCTGCTACCCCCAATACCCAAGGATCCATGCTGGTACTTTGTCCCTAAAATACATAAGACACTAATAAACCCTCCCGGGAGACCCATAGTCTCCGGGATAGGGTCGTTGACAGAACCACTGTCCCAATATTTAGATTGGTTATTAAGACCATTATTGGACAAAGTGCCAGCATTGGTAAAGGATACAAACGACCTTTTAGCAGCCTTAAAAAATATACAATGGGAGGAAGGGGCATGGCTAGCCACAAAAGATGTAGAAAGCCTCTACACTAAGATACCCCAACATCTAGCTCTACAAGTGATAAGATCCATCTTAGAAAGAACAGATACCAACAAACATTGCATCCAGTTCATATGTGACAGTTTACAGTTTATTTTAGAGAATAACATCTTTACCTTTAATGGAACGTTGTATGCACAATGCGGCGGAACAGCGATAGGTACACCCGTCGCATGTACTCTAGCCAAGCTCTTTCTGGCAGAATTCGAAAGAGAACTGATATTCACCCCAAAAAATCCCTTCTCCAGATACCTCAGGTGTTATCGGCGTTTTGTCGATGACATCTTCGTTATCTGGTTAGGGACCCCAATAGAGTTCAAAGAATTCACAGAGTACCTCCATAAAAACATATATAATATGTCCTTTACAAGCAAAATAGATCCGGGAGAAATAGAGTACCTAGATGTCCTAGTAAAAATAGAGAGTAATGTACTAAGAACCATCAGCTACAGAAAACCCACTGCTTCAAATACACTGCTACCTTCTAGTAGCTTCCATCCACAACATGTAAAAACTGCTGTCCCATACGGCCAATATTTAAGATTGAGAAAGATCAATAGTACAGACGAGGCATACACACAAAAAGCCAAGGAACTTACCCAGCGCTTGGTTCAGAGGGGTTATCCAGAAAAAGAGCTGCTACAAGCCAAAAACAAGGCACTGGAAAAACAAAAAGACCAGATATTAGTGAGAAAAAAAGAAAAACACAGAAATAAAAATTCTAAATTTGCGTTTGCCTTTAAATTTAGTCCCATAGCAAACCTAATACGTAACAGTATACAAAATAACTGGTACCTCATACAAAACAACCCGATCCTGTCCAAAATATACCAGGAAAAACCGCTAGTAACTTTCAAACGGTGTAAAAACCTTAAAGACGTTCTAGTGCACAGCCGGTTCAAAGAAACAAAAGAACAAGACTGGATCGGGAACTGGTGCGGGAACTGTACATGGTGTGAACAGTGTTTAGAAACAAAAGCAATCACACTAGGCGGTATCACCTGTGTTATAAAAGATTTTATTTGCTGCAAAACCAAAGGGGTAGTGTACGCGCTGGTTTGCGAATGTGGAGTACACTACATAGGCAAAACCATTAGAAAGCTAAACCGAAAGTTTTATGAGCACATTTATTCCTGCAGGACAAACAAAGGGGCAACTAGATTAATAAAACATATAAAAGAGAAACATCAAGGAAGAACAGATTGCCTAAAATTTGTAGGATTAAAGCAAGTAAGAGGAACAGCGGACACAGATATAAATAAAGTACTACTTCAAAAAGAAGGACTCAATGACAAAGTTGAATTAAATGTTTATTTAAGTCACTGTTTGGAACTTGGCAGTAATTCTGTTTTTAATGTTGTTTTTGTAACGCCCACTCACACAAGTCACTGAGTGAAGTCTTTTTAGCTCTGGACATGCGAGACAGGCGGTGTCAGTAGAAGCGCGCATGCGCGTGAAACAGCTGTAACCACCCTGCTTCGTAAGTGCTTGGCGTCTACTATGTGGCCCAGGATGTCCGTAAGTTTTTAAATGCACATTGAAAAATAAAGAAGAGATCACGTATCTGGTGAGTGCCCTCATCTGTTTTCTTTTGGATTTGAACAGATAAAATAAAAGTTATGCAAGTTGCATATCATTGTAATCGTAACATCTTGAGGAACATGTACAACTTGTCAGTTTTACCATAGGGTGAACGGCATAAACACAAAACCACCCAAAATAAAATAAAAAATTGTGTTTTATTTTCAATTGCACCACACATATAATTTTTTTCTGGTTTGGCAGCATATTTTATGCAATTTTTATGCATTTTAAATAAGTCTACCATTGCAAAGTACAATTAGTATTGGAAAAAATAAGGACTCATGTGGGTATCTAGGTGAAAAAATACAAGCACAGTAATTGAAACACATTACAAAGTTCTATAACTTTGTAATATGCTTCAATCACCTATCTGCCCCTCTTCCCTATCTTTTACCCCCTCAACCCCCCACCAGGAAGTGAAGTAAACTCATTCTTAACTAATGACTGTTGACCCCAGGCTGCTCTGTGGCAGCCATTTTGTGACAATGACATCATCAAGAGGGAGGCGAGTCTAAGCCCTGTTAGGCCAGCCTCTCTTTGTCACATGACTCAGGTTGCTCTGCTCTGATTGGCAGAGCAAGCTGTAAGCCATCTAACAGTTTTACAGTCAGTTAGACATCACAGGAGACAAAGTGCATCATGGGAAACCCCAAACCAGGAAGCGAAGAAAAAATGAAGACATCAACTGGAGCTTCAGGGACCTGCAAAAATATTGAATATTTTTCTCTTTTCTTTCTTTCTTTTACAAAAATGCTTATTCACAATGTTACAAGAACATAAAAATCACCCAAAGTGCTCATGCTGCGGACGACTTCTGGTACATGGATTCTATTTCCCTCCTCCCGGAGCTCTCGATCCACCATTAGCATCAACCATTCACCTTCTATCTGTTCAAGCACCATCCACTTTAATTCAATGACATTATGTCTGTTCTCAAAAAAATGTTTAGCTACACCTGTTTCTCCAAATTGACTATCCTCTCTCTTTTTGGCATAATTCCGTATAGCTGTTTTGTGTTCATTCACACGAACCTTCCCTGATGTCTGGCCGATGTAAGCTTTGCCGCACAGACATTTCAGCAAATAGATTACCTGGTGTGAATGGCACGAAAACCATCCTCGTTGTATTTTATTACCCTGCATGGGATGAGTTACCGTGTCTCCCTTGATGATGGAATGGCAATTCACACACGATAAGCAAGCGAAAGTCCCAGATTTTTTTTGCCCTCAAATATTGTTGCTTTTTGTTGTTTTTTTTCTTAATATCTGCCCTCACCAACTGGTTAGCTATTGATCTTCCCTTTCTGTACACAAACCGTGGTGGCTTCTGGAAAACTCTACCAAATTTAGGGTCATTTCTCAACATCCCCCAATACTTAGTTATCACTCTTCTCACTTATTTAGCATGGCCGTGATATGTACTGATATATAATGATGTCTCATCTTCCTCCTTTATTTCTGTATTCTTCTTGCGTATTTCTTCCCTAGGTGCCTTTCCAACTTCTTCTCCTACTCTCTCCAGCTCCTCACGTCTATGCCCTCTATCTACAAATTTTTCTATCATTTTTTTCTTTTGTCTTATGGTACTCACTGTCATTGCTACATATTCTACGGGCTCTTGTGAACTGACTCTTTAGTATTCCCTTAAATGTAGATGGGGTATGGCAACTATTTCTCAACAATAAATTATTGCGATCAGTCTCTTTACTATATACTGTAGTAGTGACACCACCTTCACCATTCTTCCTCACTTCTATGTCCAAGTAATGTATAGCATTTTCCTGACATTCCAGAGAAAACTCCATCAATGGATGACAAGTATTCAAGTATTGGACATTCGTCTCCGCCTGTGGGCGGGGGCGGACGAAGACATCATCCACATATCTTACTCATAACTTTACATACTGACTTAATTCATGGAAAAAAACAAAATCATCTTCATATTTGGCCATAAAAATATTTGGCATCTTCTAACAAGATCGATCTCACTCTTAATTTTTCCTGTTGGATCTCTCTGAAATTGTTTGTATACACTACTTTCTGCTAACTGACCTTCTGCTTCTTTCATATAGCTGTTTTTGTCCCATATCCCCGTCGCCCCCCCCCCCCCCCATCCGCTTTTTTCACCACTACACTCTACACCAGGGGTCCCCAAACTACGGCCCGCGGGCCACATGCGGCCCCCTGAGGCCATTCATCCGGCCCTCGGCTCGGCGCAGCAGCCTTACTGAGAGACAGAAGTGGGAAGCCTCCTCTCCCCAGACACTGTAGCCTGGCACTATCCACCGCCCCCCCACAGCATCTCCCAGCCAACAACTGCCCCAACCCCGCCCCCTCCTAATGGAGACAACATGGCTGGCATCATTCTACTGCCCCCTTGACCAGAGACAGATGAACAGGATGATCCTCCACCTTCTCCTTATGGGCAAAGACAGTGTCATCCTCCACTGCTGCTGCTGTGTGGGTGAGTATATGTATGTGTGTCTGAGTGAGTGCTCATGTGTGGCTGAGGTAGAACTACTACTCCCAGCATGATTCTGTGTGACTGTGGTAGAACAACAACTCCCAGCATGCTCCTGTGTGGCTGAGGTAGAACTACAACTCCCAGCATGCTCCTGTGTGGCTGAGGTAGAACTACAACTCCCAACATGCTCCTGTGTGGCTGTTGTGGAACTGCAACTCCCAGCATGATCCTGTGTGGCTGTGGTAGAATTACAACTCCCAGCATGATCCTGTGTGGCTTTGGTAGAACAACTCCCAGCATGATCCTGTGTGACTGTGGAAGAACAACAACTCCCAGCATGATCCTGTGTGACTGTGATAGAACAACAACTCCCAGCATGATCCTGGGTGACTATGGTAAAACTACAATTCCCAGCATGATCCTGGGTGACTATGGTAGAACTACAACTCCCAGCATGCTCTTGTGTGGCTGAGGTTGAACTATAACTCCCAGTATGTTCCTGTGTGGCTGTGGTAGAACTACAACTCCCAGCATGATCCTGTGTGGCTTTGGTAGAACAACAACTCTCAGCATGATCCTGTGTGATTGTGGTAGAACAACAACTCCCAGCATGATCCTGTGTGTCTTTGGTAGAACAACTCGCAGCATGATCCTGTGTGGCTGTGGTTGAACTACAAGTCTCAGCATGATCCTGTGTGGCTGTGGTAGAACTGCAACTCCCAGCATGATCCTGTGTGGCTGTGGTAGAACTAAAATTCCACAATCCTAAGTCACCCCCAATGCTCATTCCCTGGACCAGAGACAGATGATCAGTATATAACAGTAGCAGTATATAGCAGCGGCATATAGTCCGGCCCTCCACCGCTCTAGGGGACCATGAACTGGCCCCCTGTGTAAAAAGTTTGGGGACCCCTGCTCTACACTTTCATAATTTTTTTGTTCTCTCAGCGCATCTCTCTCCTGCTTGGACACATTAGATGGCAATCTGGACTGGACCCTATCCCAGTTATCAGATACTTCATTTATAACCGCCTGTTGGAAACCTTCTAATAGGGGAGAAGTCACACTTGGATCAAACTGACTTTTAGATCGTAGTTTAACAGGTAACAGTTTTTTTTAGCAGCTCTACTTTTGTTAATATCAAAAAAATGCATCTTCAATCTCAAGGTTCTGGAAAACTTATGAAAATCGACCAAAAAGTCGAATTTGTCCAGATAATATGTTGGGACAAAACCAAAACCTTTATTGATAACGTCTCTTTGGGCAACAGTCAATGTTTTAGATGAAATATTAATTAGCAGCTCACCTTTTTCTTCTTCCTCTTTCCCTTCTGAGAGGACTCTTGGCTGCTCGTTGACGCTTCTGATGTCATATGCACTTCTTTGGTTTTTATTTTTTTACATTTCCCTAAAAAAAGTTGTGTCTTCTTTATACTTTTCTGGATACTACGATCCTTACTCCCAATGTCACTATCTGTAGACGAGATCTCCACGTTGTCCACCTGATGCTCTCTTGTTTTACGGCATGTGTTTCTTCTCTCCTCCGTTCACGTGTAGACACGGTCCAGTCTTTAGTGTCTCTCTCACACTTGAATAGTTTAGTCTGAAGTATAGAAGATTTCAGTTTGGCAATATTCACATTTAATTCATCATGCGTTTTTTTTAACTTCATCCAAAGTCTCCTGTTTTTTAAATTCTTCTTCTATCTTACTAATTTCACCTTGTACATGTTCAATATTAGACTGCAGATGTTGAACTGATAGCAGCATAAGGTCTAGTGAATGTCGATTACAAAGAGCATACCATTTGTGTATATACTCCTTGTCATCAGGTAGTAGTGCAGGAGATAATGGGCTTCGTAAGCCTCTGCGTGGTTGCACACTTACCAGCCTCCGGTGATGCTAATGGTGGATCGAGAGCTCCTGGAGAAGTGAAATAGAATCCATGTACTAGAAGTCGTCCGCAGCATGAGCACTTTGGGTGATATTTATGTTTTTGTAACATTGTGAATAAGCATTTTTGTAAAAGAAAGAAAGAAAGAAAAATATTCAGTAAAGCATTCTTGAGAAGTTTATTGTTGAGCGTGGTGATTTGCCTAATACCCAAAGGCATTGGCCAAAGGAGCTGCAGAAAAAAAGAAAAACAAAAAGACCGATCTCCAATCAGTCTCAATACAACCAGCTGGATCGGCAATAGGCATAACAAAACATATGTTTCACGGTTGCTATATGTTATCCTCCTTAATAATGCCACTTGTATTTAGTTTTATGGTTATTTCTAAGTATGTTTATGTTGCACTATGGTACTTGTAGTGTGGTCTTGTTGTACCGGGTAACCCGGAAGTGATCAATTGGCCTTTTTTGGAACAGTTTAAAGGGAGTTTCATTGTTATTAGAGTTTATGCTTGAGAAAGGCCATCTTGCTAAAGGGATTGGTTGAAACGCATTGCAAATAAACTCACTACTGAGTGAAGATAATCGTAGCGTGATATCTGATTCACACGATACATGCACACTGATTACCCTTGCAATTCCCACACCTGCGCCGGTCCTGAGAGGGAATCCTTAGTTCTGGCCCTACTTGGATCATTGCTGCTACACATTAAAGGAGTTCGGAATCCGCATAGAAGATGGTAAGCGGAGTTTATAAGCCACAGAATTGATGTGTTTCAACACCTCAAAAGGACCTATGAAGCAAGGACTTAGCTTGTAGCTGGGTATCTTCAGATGGATGTATTTGGAAGATAACCACACCTTGTCTCCAGGGCTAAAAGATACCGCAGGTCTTTTCTTCTTACCCGCCTGGGACTTCATACAAGAAGAGGCCTGCAACAAGGACTGATGAACCTTCTTCCAGATGGCCGTAAAGTCTCAGACCAAATCTGAAGACTCGGAGCAACATCTGAAGAATAAGAGGGCAGAGGCAGTGGAGGGCAAGGAAGTCATCCATAGACAATGAAGAACAGAGATTCTCCTGTGGAGCTTGAATCAAGTTGGTTATACGAGTACTCTGCCCAAAGTGACAAGCTGCCCCAATCATCCCGACGAGCTGACACAAAATGGGTAAATAACCAAAGATAACCCAAGATCTGATTCACTCTCTCAACCTACCCGCTAGACTGGGGATGATATGCAGAGGAGAAGTCCAATTTCACTTGTAGGCGGTGGTAGAGGGCAGGCCAGAATTTAGAAACAAATTGAGTTCCTCGAAATGAGGTGATATTGCGAGGAAATCCATGCAGACAAAAGACGTGCTAGAAGAAGAGACAAGCCAGCCAGGGAGCTGAGGGAAGCCCAGAGAGAGGAATGAAATGAGACATATTTGAGAAGCGGTCAGTGACCACCCAAATGACTGAATTGCCCGCTAATGAGGGAAGATCCATAATAAAGTCCATAGCAATATGCAGCCAGGGGATATCTGGAACAGGCAAAGGTAGAAGTAGACCTGAGGGTCTTTGCCATGAATGTTTATTGTGGGCGCACGAGGGACATGAAGACACTAAATCTTTAACACAATAACGGAGATTAGGCGAGTGGATTTGCACACACAAGGATGCCCTGCTAACAGAGAGCTATGTCCCCATTTAAGGATCTGCCTCCTAAGAGCTGGTCGAACCTAGTTCTTCCTGGTTTGGCAAAAGTCGAAGGTCCACAGAAGCCATGAAGGGCGGGCCATTTTCTGCCCAAGAACATCAAAGGCCAGGGTTAAGGCACCAGCCTTGACATTTTTCTCTACAGGGAAAAAATGAATAAAGAAATTGAATTGGCGTGATTAGGATTAAGAGGCTGGGCTGCCAGGAAGTACAAGGGTTTTTTGTGAAAGGCTGGAGCCCCGGGATTTGCGTAACCTTCACAAGTGATGATAGTAAGACGCAACAGGGAGCGGAGTCTAAGAGGCCACTGGTCTTCACCAATGCCAACCGCAAGGTGGATGGTCTTGCTGCGGCAGGCGACCCCCAGGTCGCTACCCCTGGCGTTACTTGCTTGTGTCGGTGGCGAGGTGAGGTGGGGTACAGAAACATGAGGCTAAAATGTGCCCCTCATCAGTGTGGAGTAGGATTCTGGCTAGAGGGAGCAATGCCTAGTCAGTGCATGCAAAAGGATGCTGGTTGACGTCAGGGAGATCAACCAAAACACCGCAGAGACACCATCACGTTTCCCAGGGGGCAATGTCCTAGAATACACTGACATCGAGACACATGATGGTGTCTCTCCCTGAGGTCAACCAGCATCCTTTTTCATGCACTTACTATGCATTGCTCCAACTAGTCAGAATCCTACTCTACACTGATGAGGGGCAAATACCCCAAAAGAGCTGTCTGTGGATGGATACCTTGCTTGGGTGGTTTCCTTGACTAGAGACATTCCTTGGCTTGGTTGTTCCTTCCCGGAAGAAGGTCTGGCTAGCTCACTGACGTCGAGACACGTTATGGTGTCTCTGCAGTGTTTTTCGCATATTTGATTTCCCAGGAGGCAATGTCCTAGAATACACTGACGTTGAGACACGTGATGGTGTCTCTGCAGTGTTTTGGTTAATCTCCCTGAGGTCAACCAGCATCCTTTTGAAGGAAGGAGGGAAAGCATCTGCACTTGTGAGTGCACAAAAGGCAACACATGACATACAACAGTTAACCCCTGGAAGACTTCAGCTGTGCAAAAGACAGGTTACACAAACACATTTGTTACACCTAGTGGAAAAACACGCTAAGTACAGCGGACACTCCATTCCACCTGTGTGAGCCCGAGAGAGTTACCTTACTCAGGTGCAACTAAGCTTAGGGGCCCATACCGGGTCACTACATATATAAAGGTTTCCATCACTGCCTGTTTTTTCCATGCCTTAGTGCAGTCCTCTGCCAGTAAAGTATGGCGAGACTGGGCTTTTGGCCTTGCTTCAGTGGCATGTTTTCTACCAGTCTGAACTCTGATTCCAGCACTTTCTGTGTGGTAATTTAAAGGTTCTCCGCTACACCCGTCTGATTTCTCCTGCTAGCTTTAACCAGGCTGCAGATGGATTAGACTGAGTATTGCTGGACAGTCGGCTCCTCCACTTATCTCCCTTCCCTCCCGGTCTGTGTTCTGTGTGGTCTAGATGTCGGAGGGCTGGTGCAATCACGTCCTAGACCGGGACTCATGAGAAGTCCACTTGTGCTCTGGGAAATTGTTTGCGATAGTCTCTTGTAGCTAAAGCTTGTGTTGTATTGAATTTGATTGCTTGGCATTCTGACCTTTTGCCTGTCCCTCTTACCTTTTGTTTTTACCTTCTTTTTTGTACAGTTTTGCTATCTTTGGTGTGATCCGTGTCTGCCTGACTATATTTTATTGTGTTTGTCTGTCTTGTTTCGTTATTTGTTTCACCATACCATCAATTGTCTTGTTTTGTTCTTTGTTTCACTAACCCAGCAATTGTCAATGATTGCCTAGGGACAGGCTGGCTAATAGACAGGGACAGTCTTGGGGGACCTAGCACTAGGGCTCCCACTGTCTGTCTGTCCATGTATTCCATCCAGGTCCTGGGCTCCCTTACACTCACCCCCCCCCCCCTTTTCCTGCTTCTCCTCGGTAACGTATATAAAGGTTTGCATCATGTCCCCCCTTTCCCTTTTTTACTATGCTTCTTCTTGCTCTCCCTACCTCCTGACTACAACCATTGGCCAGTTTCAAAGTGTTTGGAAATTAGTCCCTCTAAATCCTTCCCTTCGTATCAGTAGACACTTTAAATTATGTTATCTACTCTCCTCGGTACTCATTATATATGTACATTTAGTCTCTGTCATTCTGTTAAAGGTTTTTTTGTCTTTCCTCCAGGTTCCAGTATCCCGCTGCTCAGACCCATGTTTACCTGGAAGCCGGAAAAAGGCTGGATCGTCAATCCATATCTGCTGCTATGACTGCGTCCTGTGCTCAGAAGGGGAGATATCCAATATAACCGGTGTGCAGTACTATGAATAGTAGATGTTTCATGAAATATATATGATCTAGAGGGTGAACAGAGCACTGATAGTACCCAATACATTGTAACGGGGACATGAGAAGAATGGGAGAAGCTCACAATGAGAAAAATAAAATATTTGCTAAAAAATTGTTTAAAATATTTTCGTCCTGTTTTCTGCTCATAAAAAACTATAAAAATGTATAAATGGGGAAATTAGGTAACTATTAATAGTTTATCCACAGGATAGACACCCAATAGATCAGCACACACCGTACTGGGACAGATGCTTCGCGAACAAACACTGTGGCACTCACCCAATTTGTACACTTGAAAAACTTTATTCCATGAAAAGCAAAGTACAGGACACTGAGAGGTGATCAGGCTATGACCATTTTGTGCTCTGAATTTGTGTGCCTCCTCTCTCTGGTAAACTTTACTCTCACCTGGAATAACGTTTTTCAAGTCGACAAGTTTGGTGAGTGACTCTTTGTGAAGCATCAAACTGGACTTACACTTATACTGTTGAGCAACACTGTAAGACTTCAGGTCAGTAGCCAGTGGTGTCTCCCCACTGTCAGATGGCAAGAAAACTACTTAACCGGTAGTGCCAAGATATTCTCACCTTTTGATCTACACATGGTACAAAGTTGGAAGCCTCCAGGTAATGGTGCCTTGAGGTTACTGTGGCATAAATTCCATTGAAGTGAATAAGTGCTGCACTCTAGTAACTCAGCGCCACCACTATACACTGTACAGAGCCATAATAGCTACAGTAGCTCCATACACTATATTTGCCTCTAGCGGCGTGGCTGTGCAGAACAGGTATTGGCTCATCCTGTGGATAGCCCATCCATGGGTTTTCCCTGAAAAACTATTTAAATTATTCATAAGTCTTTTAGGGCACTCCTAGTGTAGAGGTGTAAAAAACCTAAAGATGGGTTACATACTTTTATTGTAATCGGAGGGTTACTTCCACACCATATCACCTCAGTGGATGTAGTTTTCGATACACAGTTGTCTTAGCTGCACCAGAAGTTAAACTTTTGATCAGGTCAGAGATGGAGGGGAGAAGTTGTGGATATCATTGTATGTGAAAGGAGAGGTAGATTAGTCGGGAAGTGTAAACAATGGGAAGAAGAAATTTTCCAATGAAGTCCAGAAATGTTATTCAAGGGGAAAGTGGCAGGCGGTGGTCAGGGCTTGGATGTGAGGTTTGAAAGACAGAACAAGATCAAAGGTGACCCCCAAGGAAGTGGACTACTTGTGGGGCTAAGCACAGAGTAGCCATTGACTCAAATCAATCATTCAGGAGAATGTATGTATAGAACCTATCATCCCTCCCCCTTCCCTGTATCCATCCCCTCCTTGGTTGAACTTGATGGACAATTTAGGGCTGGGCGATATGGCCTAAAATTTATATCACAATATAATTTGATGCATGCACGATATAACGATATATCACGATATATAAAAAAAATTTTGTGTGTATACTCACCCCCCCCCCTTGCCAGTCATCAGCCTTCCCCTGTGCCAGTGATCAGCCTTCCCCTATGCCTTCAGCCCCCTTTGTGCCAGTTATCACCCCCCTTGCCAGTCATCAGCCTTCCCCTGTGCCATCAGCCCACCCTGTGCCAGTCATCAGCCCTCCCTTGTGCCAGTTATCACCCGCCTTGCCAGCCATCAGCCCCCCTTGCCAGCCATCAGCCCCCCGTTGCCAGCCATCAGCCCCCCGTTGCCAGTCATCAGCCCCCCGTTGCCAGTCATCAGCCCCCCGTTGCCAGTCATCAGCCCCCCGCTGCCAGTCATCAGCCCCCCGTTGCCAGTCATCAGCCCCCCGTTGCCAGTCATCAGCCCCCCGTTGCCAGTCATCAGCCCCCTGTTGCCAGTCATCAGTCCCCCCCCACAGTGCCAGTCATCTCCCCTCTCATTTTTCCAGCCATTTCATGTGCCAGCCAGCCAGGGCCATCATCAGCCCCATGCCAAGCCATCTGCCGCCCCCGACCCCTCTGCTACTTACCTTTCCTGCAGGGCTGGCTGATGGAGTCCGCGAGGCGAGACGGGCCGCGTCTTCTTCCCAGCATGCACTGGGAGACCTGACGTCACACGCATCAGCGCGCTAGCGCGCTGACGATGCGTGAACGGAAGGCCCTGCAGCGCGGTAGCACGGAGCGGTAAGTGAGAAGCTTATTCACTACCGCTCCGTGGTATATCGCGATATGACGATATGCCAAAAATCTATATCGTCAACCGAATTGATGACGATATTTTGGCATATCGTTTATATCGCCCAGCCCTAATGGACATGTGTCTTTTTTCAACCGTATTAACTATGTAACTATGTAACTATGTAATTTAACACACCGATAGAATGGCGCCGTCATGGGTAAGCCGATGCCGTGGTCCGTTTTTCGGTGTGTTAAATTCAAGAGGATGTACCTGGTGGTACATCCTCTTTAAGAAGACTTGGAGTTGTAGTAGGGGGGCTACCTAGAAGAGACCTGTGCAATACACACATCACTCTGCTGGGGGGATTCTGTCATCCTTGGTTATAGCTGTGATAACTTTAGATAAGAGAGAAAACCCATACTCATGGCCATGAATGATCCGTCAGTGCTGGACTCCATAATAAGGAGGCTCCAACCGACGCCCCAACCCAAGTGGGCCATCACCTCCATTTTCAAGCACGTGCTTGAAAATGTCCGGGACGGCCCTGCTGCACTGTGCTGTTATTTGTTAAATTTCTATGGAATACATTTTTTCACCTTTCTGCAACACTTATTTTGGTACGCCGTGGACTATTTTATAGATAGATAGATAGATAGATAGATAGATAGATAGATAGATAGATAGATAGATAAAAGATAGATATTAACATGCAATATGTTATGACATTTCCCTACAGACTCTAACAGCTGCATAAAATGCCCCAGTGATGAATGGGCGAATGAGAAGAGAGACCGATGCCTGCCCAAAGTCCTGGATTTCATCTCTTACCACAATGACACAATGGCTTCTGTATTCTCCTGCGTCTCGCTCTTCGGATGTCTTGTGACCGGCTACATATTGGGAATATTTATCTCCTACCGGGACACTCCTATTGTTAGAGCTAATAACCGGAACCTGAGTTACCTCCTCCTGGTCTCCATCATCCTCAGCTTCCTCTCTGTCTTCTTGTTTCTTGGTCGTCCCACTGATGTCACTTGTAGATTACGAGAAACCAGTTTTGGAGTCTTCTTCTCGGTTGCCGTCTCTTCACTTCTCGCCAAGACTGTGATGGTTTGTGTTGCTTTTAAGTCCACCAAGCCTGGAAGCCCCTGGAGGAAATGGCTGGGTTTGAAGCTGTCCTATACCATAGTGTTGTTGTGTTCATCCATTCAGGTTGTAATCTGTGCTATCTGGTTGTCTACCTCTCCTCCATTCCAGGACCTGGACACTCAGTCTTATCTTGGGAAGATCATCATTCAGTGTAATGCAGGGTCAGAGATCTGGTTCTTCTCCATGTTGGGGTATCTGGGGTTCCTGGCAGCGGTGAGCTTTGTTCTGGCTTTCATGGTGAGGACATTACCGGACACTTTCAATGAGGCCAAGTACATCACCTTCAGCATGCTGGTGTTCTGCAGTGTCTGGATCGCCATGATCCCGGCTTATCTGAGCACCACAGGGAAATCTATGGTGGCTGTGGAGATCTTTGCAGTGATGGCGTCCAGTGCTGGACTCTTAGGATGTGTGTTTCTCCCCAAATGTTTCATCATTTTATTTAGATCTGAAATGAATAGAAAAACTGATCTGCTGGGGAGAAGGAAGGTATGAGTAAGATCTCCTCTGCCTTGTCCCATTAGGTGTTATGAGGGCGATGGAGAGCATGAAGAGGCCATGGGGAAATCAGACACAAAGCAAAAGAGAAAGACAACCTGAACCTACATGGAATTTGTTTCAGGAGATCTTCTCCACATCAGTCCCGAGAAGGATCATCGCCCTGTTGTTTTTCCCAAAGTAGTGATCAATAAGAAATTGTTAGGATAGGGAAACACAAGGACAGGTGAGCCCTGAAGCTGGCACCCACCCCGCTGTCCCTATCTACTTGCCTTGTATGCTCTAATTAGCAACGGACAACTGGACGACAGTCCCTGATCTCACTAAGGTGGAACACAAAACAAGACAATACACAACACAATAAAGGGAAGACAGAAGTCCGAGCCAAAAACCAACTGAGCAGCGAAGTACTAAATCGAGTCCAAAGGGGTAGTCAAAGGGTTAATAGCAGAAGTCAGGTAACCAGAGTATAAATGCAGGAAAATGTTAGGTCAAGTAACACTAGTGACTAGGTACTATCGCAGGCAAGGAACAAGTGCAAGAACTTATGGAACCGGGAGTCCCGGTCCTCAAAAGCGATTGGGGCAGAGACTCCTGGCTTGGTCCAGTTGCTGACAGCTGACTGTCCTCCCCTCCCCCCCCCCCCCAGAGGTTAAATAAAGTATACAGTATATACCAAATAACTGTTGACCTGTCTTCTTCTCCCGGGCACCAGGAGCAGGGGGCGGGCCTGGTCTTCCACAGCAGTGAATGGGAGAGAAAAAAGGCTGCTGGTGCACTTGCACCCAGACATGAGGAAGATCTGAGGACGGTGGTCGAAGATGATGGGGTCGGAAATTCAAGGAGGGATGGGAGGGATGGTCAGTATATAAGCTGTGTTTGTGTTGTTTTTTTTAATAGGTTCGCCAATTTTCATTTTTGGGCTTTTGTTTTTTTCCTCCTCAGGCTTAAAACGCCATAGCGCCTGTAATTTTTCACCTACAGACCCACATGAGCCCTTATTTTTTGTGCCACTAATTGTACTTCGCAATGACAGACGTAATTTTTGCATAAAATATGCTGCGAAACCAGAAAAAAAATTATATGCGTGGTGAAATTTAAAATAAAACACATTTTTATTTTGGGGGGGGGGGTGTTGTGTTTACGTCGTTCACAGTATTGTAAAACGGACATGTTATCTAAGTCGGTACAATTACAATGATATATAACTTGTATAACTTTCATTTTATTTGACAGCTTTTAAAAAATGTAATCTTTTAAAAAACTAAATTTTCCTTAAAATTGCTCTATGACCATGCTTATAACACTGGTATCCTTTGGCTGTGGCTGTGGCTGTGGCTGTGGCTTTGGCTGTGTGAGATGTCATTTTTGTGCCATGATGTGTACTTTCTATCGGTATCTTGCTTGCGTATATACAACTTTTTGAACACTTTTTATTACAATTTTTCTGATGCGACCAAAAATGCGCTGTTTACCGTGCGAGATCAGGAATGTGATAATTTAATTGTTTGGGCAATTACGCACGCGGCGATAACAAATATGTTTATTTATTTATTGATTTCTATTTATAAAATGGGAAAAGGGGGGTGATTCAAACTTTGAAGGAGAGGGGGTATGTTTTTTTTAAACATACACATTAATTAGAAGTTCTTCTAATACAACTACACTCAGGGCCCTATTCCACCAGACGATTATCGTTCATCGTATCGAAAACGCAATTACGATCATAAGTAACGATTATCGTTCCATGGAAATGAGTGAACGTTTTCAGGTCTTTCGCAATAGCGATCGTTTGAGATCGTTAATCGTTAACGATTATGCAAACGATAATTGTCCGGTGGAATAGGGCCCTTAAGGTAGATGGCGCCCTATGCTAAACTTTTTTCAGCGCCCCCCCCCCCCCCCCCCCAGGGTGACATAAAACTCCTACAGCCTCCCACTCCTCCAGACGACATCCAACACCCATCACCTGACCCTCCCAGCCATACACACAACTACTACCTCCCCCAGCCATACACACAACTACTACCTCCCCCAGCCATACACACAACTACTACCTCCCCCAGCCATACACACAACTACTACCTCCCCCAGCCATACACACAACTACTACCTCCCCCAGCCATACACACAACTACTACCCCCACCAGCCATACACACAACTACTACCCCCACCAGCCATACACACAACTAATACCTCCCCCAGCCATACACACAACTACTACCCCCACCAGCCATACACACAACTACTACCCCCACCAGCCATACACACAACTACTACCCCCAGCAGCCATACACACAACTACTACCCCCACCAGCCATACACACAACTACTACCTCCCCCAGCCATGTAGTAGTTGTGTGTATGGCTGGAGGGGGAAGTAGTATCCAGTACACACACATGCACACCTACACATTGAATATACATTATGTAACAGTACACACACATGCACATCTACACATTGAATATACATTATGTAACAGTACACACACATGCACACCTACACATTATATAGTACACACATATACAATGTCATACATATTTAAAAACACATTATGCATATATAAACCTCCAGTACACACTGGCTGAGTGGTCTGTCAGTTCAGACGGCCCCCTCTCCGAAGCTGCTGCACTGCGGGACCGGGAGAAGGAGAAGACCTGCGCCTGGACAGGTAATGTATGGTGCTGCTGAAATCGTCGGTCGCAGCCATGCACCGCTATTCCACCATAGCGATTCGGCCAATTATCGCTCCGTGGAATAGGCCCCTAAGGCTGCACTTCCGCTCCATTGCTCCCAGGTAGGATGGAGGTTATGCTGAATAAATGGAGATATATCCTGTCACAGGCCGAGTGCTAATAACTCTCTCCATCTTCCTGAGGTAAATACGGCCACAGAGGTTATAGAGGGGACTGCACCAAGGTGTGTGGTGATGATGATACTTGTAGTTCTTCTGGGGCTTCTCTATTACTGCTGCCTGAGGTGATAATGGAGAAGCCCTTGATGGTGATGAGGTGCAGAGACAATCAGACACCAGGGAGTGGAGGCGGTGAGGTACAACAGTGACTTTACCTGCAGATGAAGTATAGAACTTGAACAGTTCCTTTACACTAAAGATATCTTAAAATGGCCGCCGGTCAGAGATTAGTGAAGTATATGAAGTCGCCCTTTGTAATACTGGAGGTGATCACTATCCAGTGGGATAAGAGTCTTACAGGGTATCATGGCCGTAAGCCACAAGTCTCACATCCCAGAAGAACTAAAGGCACATTGATAGATGACCCCTCAGCATAGATCAGTGCCTGGTAGAGTGAGGCTGATCAGGCTCCTCTCAGTAATAAGAATAAGCTTCTTACCTCCATAACTCCCATCGGTCACACTCACTCAGGCTTTGGTGAGCTGGCTTCTAGAAGTCTCCTCAGAGTTCCTCACAGAGCTGGTGGCACCATAACCACAGCTTCCCTCAACTCCTCAGGGAATTCCTGTCACAACTGCCTCTTGGGAGGAGCTTATTAGAATAGCTCCGCCTCAGTACACTATGGGGGGGATTTATCAAACATGGTGTAAAGTGAAACTGGCTCAGTCGCCCCTAGCAACCAATCAGATTCCACCTTTCATTCCTCACAGACTCTTTGGAAAATGAGAGGTGGAATCTGATTGGTTTCTAGGGGCGACTGAGCCAGTGTCACTTTACACCAGTTTGAAAAATCTCCCCCTACATCTTTACAACTATATATATACAATACCACAACCATGAATATACAATACCACAACTATATATATATATACAATACCACGGCTATATATACAATACCACAACTATATATATATATATATATATATATATATATATATATATATATATATACAATACCACATGTACTGGCCGCCATCTTTGAATAAACCATCCAGGTGTCGGTGTGATTCTTCTGTGCACAACATACTACATTTAGCTTGTAATATGGAACAGACAGTCAGCATGACCGCACCGCTAGAGTGTATCCAATATAGCTGGAAACTCCGCAGAAACGCTCCACACATCGGCCTGATACATAAGAGGGGGAGACTACAGCTCCGAAATAAGAAAAGGATTTATCTTTCCAACCCCCGCCTATATCTCCGCTCTGTGCTGTGTGTGATTTATCTTTCCAACCCCCGCCTATATCTCCGCTCTGTGCTGTGTGTGATTTATCTTTCCAACCCGCGCCTATATCTCCGCTCTGTGCTGTGTGTGATTTATCTTTCCAACCCCCGCCTATATCTCCGCTCTGTGCTGTGTGTGAGCCCGGCCGGGCACCTGACCACATAAGATAAGCCCTTGTCCCGAGAACCTGGTCAAAACCTGATATTGACCGTCTGTGCTGTGATAACTACTAACGTGAGGGACGTCAGGATATACCGTGTTTTCCTGAAAATGTTTCATATTAATTTTTGCTTCCAAAGATGAGCAGGGTCTTATTTTTAGGGGATGTCCTATGTATTCATGAAGAAGAATTCACATGTCACATGCACAGCAGGGACAGAGCTTATGGAATTGCGGATTTTGGCCACAAGGGGGAGCTCACAATAGCACACTCGTACAGCTCAGCAGGGACAACGTACGGTATGGTGACTTCCAGCCACCAGGGGGAGCTCACCACAGCACACGCATATAGCACAGCAAGGACACAGAGTACAGTATGGCAACTTCCGGCCACCAGTGGAGCTCACCACAGCACGCTCGTACAGCACAGTAGGGACAATGTATGGTATGATGGCTTCTGGCCACAAGTGAAGCTCACCACAGTACACTCATACAGCACAGCACAGACCAAGTGTACGGTATGGTGGCTTCCAACCACCAGGGGAAGCTCATTACAGCACACTCGTACAGCACACCAGGGACAGCGCACGGTATGGCTGCTTACGGCCACCAGGGGGGCGCTCACCCCAGTACACTCATACAGCACTGCGGGGACAGAGTGTACAGTATGGCTGCTTCAGGACACCAGCCAGGGGGAGCTCACCGCAGCACACTTGTGCAGCACAGCAGGGACAGCGTATAGTATGGCAGCAGGCGATGGCATATTGGCAGACTGTATGCAACTCTACATCTGAAAGCAGGGAACAACAGGGATGGCGGCAGGCAAGGGGCCTCTTGACACTTTGCCTGCACATTTACAAATGACTGCCACAGAAGGGACCATTGGGGTTGGTGGCAGGTGACGGTCTTCATGTCCTGCATGCAGCTGCTCTGCAATGTATGGTGAAGGTAGGGGACAATGGTGGCGGGCTAAAAAGAATCCCAGCTGCATTCTCTGGTGTTCTGTTCAGCAGCCATGATTCCAAACAGAAACTTTGCTAGGTCTTACTTTTGGGGGAGGCCTTATAGTTAGCAATTCAGCAAAAACCTCTACGAGGTCTTATTTTCGAGTCTCTGCCAGTCAGCCTGGGCTAATGGAGAAGCCTGGCCGGAAAGGGTCACCGTACTCCACTCCGCAAGCATCGAGGTCCGATCTAACAAAATGGGGGCGGGTAACTTACCACCCGAAGAATAGCTGCCCACCAGAGAGAGGGGAAGAAATATATCAGAAAAGAAGGGGAAAGAACCTTATAAAAGGGGATATCTATCAGGGTGGGATGTTAACCCCTTCATGACTCCCCAGTCCCCTCTGCTCATCCCCAGACACCTCCATCCCTTCCTGACTCCTCTATCTCCCCAAGACACCAATGTCTCCTCTAAACCACTCTCTTCCCCTCCAGATTTCTCTGTCCCCTCTAAACTCATCTGTCCTCCTCTAGACTCATTTAGCCCCAGACTCCTCTATCCCACTCCAGACCAGTGGTAGCTACCATAAAGGCAGGGAAGGCGGTTGCTATGGGGTCCGTGGAGGGAGGGGGCCCAGGGAAGATAAGAGCCTCCTGAATCTTTTTGCTTAACCCCGTATGTACTACAGTGTTCTCTTACATGCTGCAACACAAAAAAGGGTTAATAAGCTCACGACAATTAGCTCTCTGATAACCTCTGTTCTCTGAGCTCCTGCGGAGGTCAGGGGTTATCAGTGCAAGAGTAGTCAATCAGAGAGCTAATTGTCTTCTGTATTAACCCTTTGTTTGTGTTGCAGCATGTAAGAGAACACTGGGTCACTTATATACTGCAGTAAATAAGGGGTTAAGCAAAAGGTAGTCTGCTCCTGCACCTATTTATATAACCATGAGGCTCCTAATAGGCTGTTATAGTTAAATAAAGTGGATGGACAGAACAAGCAGACATTGGCTTTCTGCTCTGCCAGTCACTGTTGTGGCTGCACACAGGATTCTGATTCTTTGCCACGTCAACGAGTACATATATATATTTTAGTGTGTAGGGGAGGGGGGGCCCCATACAGTTTTTTGCTATGGGGCCCCATGAATCCTAGCTACGCCCCTGCTCCAGACTCCTCTGGCCTCTTTAGTTGATGTATAATATGGGAGTCACATGACCATATACCCCCATGCTGTGTGGGAAAGTAATATTGTGTAGTATTTTTCTACGCTGCTACAAGTGTCCAGAAGACGAGCGGCCGGATGAGAAGAAAGAAAAGTGTTTCCCTAAACCCTACGAGTTTCTGTCTTACAGAACTGATGCCATCGCTTCGGCTTCCTCTGTTCTTTCGCTATTGTCGTCGCCTGGGACTTTGCTCATTTTAACGATTTTCTTCTATTACCGGGACACCCCTATAAAAAAAATCCAATCTCCATCTTGTTCAGCTTCCTCTGTGTCTTACTTGTTCTACCAGCAGGTGTAGATTTGTCCTGCATACACCTCTTAGTGAATCCGGCTGGTGAAGGGGCGGGGCTTTATTTAAGACTGGCGTATGAGTACACCAGTCTGGATAAATGTCCTCCCTGGCAGGGGCGTAGCTAGGATTCATGGGGCCCCATAGCAAAAAATTTTAAGGGCCCCCCTCCCCTACGCACAACACAAAGCAATGCGTATATATATATATATATATATATATATATATATATATATATATATAGAAAACAAGAGAGATAAGGCGGCACTCCAAAGTTCAGTGAATAAGACAGTGAATTTATTCACCCATCATGTGCAATACAACGTTTCAGTTTCTCGTTGAAACCTTTTTCAAGCAACACATACACAAGTGTGAGAAGGGGCTGGTATTTAAAGTCCATAGGTTCATCCCATAATCAGTGACATCATAATTACATAGAAGTTGTAAACAATATATAAAAGACAGTGTTGTACAGTGATAATATCATAATACATCATAGCTGTGTAATAGCAGTGGCATTATCATAGTGATACCTGTGTCCGATCTATTCCTCCATAAGGTAATTCCATAAATAATATACAAAGTTCATAGGCTGGTATACCGCGGGTTAATGGGGGGAAGGCTGTAGCTCACCAAATGTTCATAAATAAACCGCTGCTCCTCCATGCTCGATGTCACGCTGCTAAGTGTTTGTAAACACCGGAACTGCCCATGCGCGGAGGAGCGCATACCAATGGATGCGTCTGGATGGGTGTCATCAAATCGATCAGCGTCAGAGAACCGCACATGTGTACCAGGCGCTCTGGAAGTCATCGGGGCCATCTTGCTTATGGTATTCCAGTATACCGGTCTCGATCAGCATATTACTACCACGCATGCGCACTGGATACACAGAAACAGTGGAAGCCATCTTACGTGTGGGAATCCTTGCCCATTCCTTAATATAGTAAATACGTCACTCACAATAAGGTGGGGAGTCGTCGTGTCGTAGAGCCTTAAATATCCGAACTCGGTCTCTGTCCTCAATCGATATGGGGTACTGGACCATCAGACTGGTAGCCTCCCGATCCTTCCGGAGCTCACGGGTAACCTAGATCGGGATCTCCCAGGCTGTACGTGCTCAGGCAGACATCCCCTCGGCTTAAGTGTGAATAGTGACTAAGGCGGTTTCATAATATGACGCCCATCCATCCATCCTCCAGTTAAAACAAAATTCATAAATCGAAAGAAAGGTGAGTATACACGCGCCCTCCATCAGCCACGGTCCAGAACATCTATATAAAAAAGAGAGGAAATAAACAAATTAGAATAGATAAGGAAGATAAATAAAATAATCATCTTTAATAGACGGACACAACCCAAAAGTGCATACGTGTAAAAAAGTACAAAATGGTCAAAAAAGTATTAAATCACGGAGCTAATACCTCAGAGGATGTCGCACATCAAGGGGTATGTCTAGGCAAGGCTACAAAAATGCTCTCAGAGAAAAATCAACATTCAGCCCATTTGGATGTAGTGAGTTAAGTTTAGATATCCATTGAAGAGGGGGGGTCGGCATAAGTTATTAAAACAAAGAGAGGCACAATGGAGCATGGAGGAGCAGCGGTTTATTTATGAACATTTGGTGAGCTACAGCCCTTCCCCCCATTAACCCGCGGTATACCAGCCTATGAACTTTGTTTATTATTTATGGAATTACCTTATGGAGAAATAGATCGGACACAGGTATCACTATGATAATGCCACTGCTATTACACAGCTATGATGTATTATGATATTATCACTGTACAACACTGTCTTTTATATATTGTTTACAACTTCTATGTAATTATGATGTCACTGATTATGGGATGAACCTATGGACTTTAAATACCAGCCCCTTCTCACACTTGTGTATGTGTTGCTTGAAAAAGGTTTCAACGAGAAACTGAAACGTTGTATTGCACATGATGGGTGAATAAATTCACTGTCTTATTCACTGAACTTTGGAGTGCCGCCTTATCTCTCTTGTTTTCTGGATCTGGTGGAGTCGGGGTCTGACTTCATGGAGGCTGTGCACCCACTTGAGCTATTGCCGCACAGTGCCGTCTACAAACACCATTTTTTGTCTATATATATATATATATATATATATATATATATATATATATATATTTATTTACAGTGTTTGCTCTATGATGTTACCATGTTACCGAAAAATAAAATCTCTGGTGGCCAGAGACAGAATCCTGGCTGCAGCCACTAGAGTGACTGGCAGAGCAGAGAGCCAATGGCTGCTTGCTATGACAGTCCACTGTTTTTACCTATAAGGGCCCATTAGGAGCCCTTATGGTTAAATACATAGGTGCAGGAGCAGACTACCTTCTGCTTAACCCCTTATGTACTGCAGTGTGTAAGTGACCCAATGTTCAGAAGACAAGGAGATATATGCTTTACTGCTCGTGCACTGATAACCCCTGACCTCTGTAGGAGTTCTGCACATTTTCCTTTCCTACTTGATTGCGCAGCTGGAGAACAGAGGTTATAAGTGCAGAAAAGCAGAGATCTCCTTGTCTTTTGCTTGTTAACCCTTTTTTGTCTAGCAGCATGTAAGTAAATATTGGGTCACTTACACACTGCAGTACATTAGAGGTAAAGCAGAAGGACACACGCTGTTACCTTCTCCCCCGGGCCCCCTCCTGCATGGGCCCCATAGCAACTGCCTACCCTGCCTCTATGGTAGCTACGCCTCTGCTCCCTGGAATCTATTGCCGCATATGAATTGTTTCTGCTTAGGAAACTGTGCTATAGACGGTGAACGAGTATGCGGTGAGCACCAGAGAATATTTGTACAGAGAATCCCTGGATGAGGACTGTCTCCACCACACTCTGAGTGATTGATTAAATCATTTTCCTTTGACCTATAGTGTTTTACAATATAACACTGTGTGAGGCAGCAGAAACAGAATGTAGTAACCGGATGTCAGTGTGTTACTGAGGCTGTGATGTTGCAGAATCTAAATGTAGTACCAGACAATCACCACTACATGTCAGTGTGTTACTAATCCTGAGACGCTGCAGAATCTAAATGTAGTACCAGACAATCACCACCAGATGTCAGTGTGTTACTAATCATATACAGAGGCTGTTTGTAATACCAGACAATCACCACCAGATGTCAGTGTGTTACTACTCATATACAGAGGCTGATTGTAATACCAGACAATCTCCACCAGATGTCAGTGTGTTACTAATCATCTACAGAGGCTGATTGTAGTACCAGACAATCACCACCAGATGTCAGTGTATTACTAATAATCTACAGAGGCTGATTATAATACCAGTCAATCTCCACCAGATGTCAGTGTGTTACTAATCATATACAGAGACTGATTGTAATACCAGACAATCTCCACCAGATGTCAGTGTGTTACTAATCCTGTGATGCTGCAGAAAATAATGTAGTACCAGACAATCACCACCAGATGTCAGTGTATTACTAATCATCTACAGAGGCTGATTATAATACCAGACAATCTCCACCAGATGTCAGTGTGTTACTACTCATATACAGAGGCTGATTGTAGTACCAGAAAATCTCCACCAGATGTCAGTGTGTTACTAATCATATACAGAGGCTGTTTGTAATACCAGACAATCTCCACCAGATGTCAGTGTGTTACTAATCCTGTGATGCTGCAAAAAATAATGTAGTACCAGACATCACCACCAGATGTCAGTGTGTTACTAATCATCTACAGAGGCTGATTATAATACCAGTCAATCTCCACCAGATGTCAGTGTGTTACTACTCATATACAGAGACTGGTTGTAATACCAGACAATCTCCACCAGATGTCAGTGTGTTACTACTCATATACAGAGGCTGATTGTAATACCAGACAATCTCCACCAGATGTCAGTGTGTTACTACTCATATACAGAGGCTGATTGTAATACCAGACAATCTCCACCAGATGTCAGTGTGTTACTACTCATATACAGAGGCTGATTGTAATACCAGACAATTTCCACCAGATGTCAGTGTGTTACTACTCATATACAGAGGCTGATTGTAGTACCAGACAATCTCCACCAGATGTCAGTGTGTTACTACTCATATACAGAGGCTGATTGTAATACCAGACAATCTCCACCAGATGTCAGTGTGTTACTACTCATATACAGAGGCTGATTGTAGTACCAGACAATCACCACCAGATGTCAGTGTGTTACTGATCATTTACAGAGGCTGATTGTAGTACCAGACAATCTCCACCAGATGTCAGTGTGTTACTACTCATATACAGGGGTGATTCTAGCCTCTCTGCTGCCCGAGGCGAACTATAGAATGACGCCCCCCCCCCCCCCCGTCAATCCGCCCACATTATAATCCACTACTGCCCCCCCCCCCCCCACTGCTGTCCCCAATAAACATAATGTTTGGTCCCTTTCTGCACAGAGGATGTCAGGAGAGGAGGGGGCTAATCCTATAGGAGAGGTCCCAGCAGCACAGAGGATGTCAGGAGAGGAGGGGGCTAATCCTATAGGAGAGGTCCCAGCAGCACAGAGGATGTCAGGAGATGAGGGTGCTAATCCTATAGGAGAGGTCCCAGCAGCACAGAGGATGTCAGGAGAGGAGGGTGCTAATCCTATAGGAGAAGTCCCAGCAGCACAGAGGATGTCAGGAGAGGAGGGTGCTGATCTTTTAGGAGATGGTCCCCCTCCTCCCCCCTTATAGATGGTCCCCTTCTTCCCCCCCTTATAGATGGTCCCCCCCCCCCTTATAGATGGTCCCCCTCTCCCCCCCCCTTATAGATAGTCCCCCTCTCCCCCCTCCCTTATAGATGGTCCCCCTCTCCCCCCTCCCTTATAGATGGTCCCCCTCTCCCCCCCTCCCTTATAGATGGTCCCCCTCTCCCCCCTCCCTTATAGATGGTCCCCCTCTCCCCCCTCCCTTATAGATGGTCCCCCTCTTTCCCCTCCCTTATAGATGGTCCCCCTCCCCCCTCTTTCCCCCTTATAGATGGTCCCCCTCTTCCCTCTCTCCCCCCCCCTTATAGATGGTCCCCCTCTCCCCCCCCTTATAGATGGTCCCCCTCTTCCCTCTCTCCCCCCCTTATAGATGGTCCCCCTCCCCCCCCCCCTTATAGATGGTCCCCCTCTTCCCCCCCCTTATAGATGGTCCCCTCTCCCTTATAGATGGTCCCCCTCTCCCCCTCCCTTATAGATGGTCCCCTCTCCCTTAAAGATGGTCCCCCTCCCCCCCTTATACATGGTCCCCCTCTCCCCCCCTCCCTTATAGATGCCCCCTTATAGATGGTCCCCCTCTTCCCCCCCCTTATAGATGGTCCCCCTCTTCCCCCCCCCTTATAGACAGTCCCCCTCCCGCCCCTCCCTTATAGATGGTCCCCCCCTTATAGATGGTCCCCCTCTTTCCCCCCTCCCTTATAGATGGCCCCCCCTTATAGATGGTCCCCCTCTTTCCCCCCTCCCTTATAGATGGTCCCCTTCCCCCCCCTATAGATGGTCCCCCTCTCCCCCCCCCTTATAGACAGTCCCCCTCCCGCCCCTCCCTTATAGATGGCCCCCCTCTTTCCCCCCCCTTATAGATGGTCCCCCTCTTTCCCCCCTCCCTTATAGATGGTCCCCTTCCCCCCCCTATAGATGGTCCCCCTCTTCCCTCTCCCCCTCCCTTATAGATGGTCCCCCCTTATAGATGGTCCCCCTCTTCCCCCCCTACCTTATAGATGGTCCCCCTCTTTCCCCCCTCCCTTATAGATGGTCCCCCTCTTCCCCCCCTACCTTATAGATGGTCCCCCTCTTCCCCCCCTACCTTATATATGGTCCCCCTCTCCCCCCCCCCCCCCCTGCACAGCAGATAAAACAAAAACAAAAAACAGCACACAACTCACCTGCCCTCCGTTCCCCCGTCGAGCCTCTCTGGTCTGGTCCCGGCTGATGTGCGGCTGCCCGGGGTGTCCCGTCCTGTCCCCGGCAGCGCGCGCATCAGAGAGCTCCCCGTGTGCCTGTGCCTGTGACTTCCGGCGCACGGGGATCTCTCTGATGCGCGCGCTGCCGGGGACAGGATGGGACACCCCGGGCAGCCGCACATCACCCGGGGGACTAAGGCTGCATTCCCACGTTCCGTGATCCTGACGGATCACGGACGTGGAATGCATTTACCGGAGTCCCCCCGCGCCCGGACAGCATCTGTAATGAGATGCTGTGAGCGGGGGAGACTGTGTTCATAAGCGCCGCGCTGTAGTAACAGCACCGCGCGGCTGATTTATTACAGCGCGGCGCTTATGAATACAGTCTCCCCCGCTCACAGCATCTCATTACAGATGCTGTCCGGGCGCAGGGGGACTCCGGTACATGGTACAATCAGTGGCGGATTATAATGTGGGCGGCCGCCCGAACCGCTCATATTATAGTCTGCCACTGAATGCCGCAGGGCCGTTTTAATACATTGGTGGGCCCAGTGCACAGCCCTCAAGAGTGGGCCCCCCCTTCCCTTTCGGCACATTGTATAATGTACTGAATTTGCCCCCACACTGTATCAAGAGCCCCAATACATACAGTAGTTACCTTATAACACTATTTCCACCATACAGTGATTATATATTACATAAAAACTGCACTAAACAAAACAGAAAGATATCACCAATGATACCATTACATAATACCGCCACATCATGACCCCTAACACTACAATCCTATAACAGAGTGCAGTTACATCCAGTGACTCACCGGGGGCGTCTTCTCCAATCAGAGTCTGTCACCTTTTCTTTTTCTCTCCATCCAGCCTGGGCCACCTTGAAGTCTTCTCCTGGCTGTGAATCTTCTCTCCAGAATCTGCCAGACAAATATTTTAGGCTCCAACACATACAGTAGTTAGGTCCCTTGTACCTCTATACAGTAGTTACACCCCTCTGTGCCTCCATAGTTTTAAGGTGTCCCTGTAGTATATAGCCCCTCATGTGCTCCTCCAGTTATATACAGCCCTCCTGTGCGCTCCCCCATTAGTATATAGCCCCCCTGTGCACTCTCCCCAGTAGTATATAGCCCCCCCTGTGCTCTCCCACAATAGTATATAGCTCCCCTGTGCTCCCCCATAGTATATAGCTTCCCTGTGCTCCCCATAGTATATAGACCCCTGTGCTCCCCAGTAGTATATAGTCCCCTATGCTCCCCCATAGTATATAGACCCCTGTTCTCCCCCATAGTATATAGCCCCCTGTGCTCCCCCATAGTATATAGCCCCCTGTGCTCCCCCATAGTATATAGCCCCCTGTGCTCCCCCATAGTATATAGCTCCCCTGTGCTCCCCAGTAGTATATAGCCCCCTGTGCTCCCCAGTAGTATATAGCTCCCCTGTGCTCCCCAGTAGTATATAGCTCCCCTGTGCTCCCCCGTAGTATATAGCTTCCCTGTGCTCCCCATAGTATATAGACCCCTGTGCTCCCCAGTAGTATATAGTCCCCTGTGCTCCCCCGTAGTATATAGCTCCCCTGTGCTCCCCCATAGTATATAGCCCCCTGTGCTCCCCCATAGTATATAGCCCCCTGTGCTCCCCAGTAGTATATAGCCCCCTGTGCTCCCCAGTAGTATATAGCCCCCTGTGCTCCCCAGTAGTATATAGCTCCCCTGTGCTCCCCAGTAGTATATAGCTCCCCTGTGCTCCCCCATAGTATATAGCTTCCCTGTGCTCCCCATAGTATATAGACCCCTGTGCTCCCCAGTAGTATATAGTCCCCTATGCTCCCCCATAGTATATAGACCCCTGTTCTCCCCCATAGTATATAGCCCCCTGTGCTCCCCCATAGTATATAGCCCCCTGTGCTCCCCAATAGTATATAGCTCCCCCTCCCATATAACATTGAAAAAAACAAACACTGTTACTCACCTAGGTCCACGCGTTCCTCTTCTCTTCCCTCTTGTGGCCGCACTTCCTGTGGTCACAAGAGGCTGCACTCCCCTTACCCTCGCGCCGACGCTCCAGTGACGTCGGGCGCTAGAGGGAGAGTGCGGCCTCTTGTGACCGCAGGAAGTGCGGCCACAAGAGTGACTGACAGGGAGGGAGCCAATGGCTCTCTCTCTGTCAGTGTCGCTGCTGCTGCAGCGCTGACGCGCCGCAGCAGCAGCGGACGGGGGCAGCGGCGGACGGGGGGGGCCCTGCAGGGGGCGCCATGGAGGGGTAAGTAGATTACCCATCCATGGCGCTCCCCCCTGACAGGCTGGTGGCCGGAGCCCTGTGCGACCGCATTGGTCGCACATAGCAACGGCCGGCCTGCTCGGGGGGGCCCCTTTAACCAGCGGGCCCGGTGCACGTGCACCATGTGCCCTCTGGTTAAAGCGGCCCTGGAATGCCGCCCCCATGAAGACAGCTGGTGGCGCCGCCTGAGGCAGACGACTCAGGTCGCCTCATGATTGCGGCGCCCCTGCTCATATACAGAGGCTGATTGTAATACCAGACAATCTCCACCAGATGTCAGTGTGTTACTACTCATATACAGAGGCTGATTGTAGTACCAGACAATCACCACCAGATGTCAGTGTGTTACTGATCATTTACAGAGGCTGATTGTAGTACCAGACAATCTCCACCAGATGTCAGTGTGTTACTGATCATATACAGAGGCTGATTGTAGTACCAGACAATCTCCACCAGATGTCAGTGTGTTACTGATCATATAAAGAGGCTGATTGTAATACCAGACAATCAACACCAGATGTCAGTGTGATACTACTCATATACAAAGGCTGATTGTAATACCAGAAAATCTCCACCAGATGTCAGTGTGTTACTGATCATATAAAGAGGCTGATTGTAATACCAGACAATCACCACCAGATGTCAGTGTGTTACTAATCATATACAAAGGCTGATTGTAGTACCAGACAATCTCCACCAGATGTCAGTGTGTTACTGATCATATACAGAGGCTGATTGTAGTACCAGACAATCTCCACCAGATGTCAGTGTGTTACTGATCATATACAGAGGCTGATTGTAGTACCAGACAATCTCCACCAGATGTCAGTGTGTTACTGATCATATAAAGAGGCTGATTGTAATACCAGACAATCAACACCAGATGTCAGTGTGATACTACTCATATACAGAGGCTGATTGTAATACCAGAAAATCTCCACCAGATGTCAGTGTGTTACTACTCATATACAGAGGCTGATTGTAGTACCAGACAATCTCCACCAGATGTCAGTGTTACCGATGCTTAGCAGAAGCTGCTTGTGGTACCAGACAGTTGTGCGCTGACTGACAGGACAGAAGGGGCGGGGTGATTTCGTGGACGGGATGTCATGTGACCGGAAGTGGTGCGGCAGGTCATCATGGCGGCGCTGAGGCAGCTGACACGGTTGGGACAGGTAGGGAGGACACCGGGGAGGGCGCAGTGTCCGGGGCGGGACACGTGATGATATAACGGGCTTCTTGTTACCAGGTGCGGAGATGTTTGTCCCGGGGGGTTCCCGCTCCGCTCAGCCGCTCGGTGTCCTCGGTGTCTCCGGTGCTGCGGGCTCTGAACAGCCAGGTGAGGAGCAACCGTCCACATCACGGTCACCATGGTAACACATCACTGTCCACACTGTCTGCCCGGTCACCATGGTAACACATCACTGTCTGCCCGGTCACCATGGTAACACATCACTGCCTGCCCGGTCACCATGGTAACACATCACTGCCTGCCCGGTCACCATGGTAACACATCACTGCCCACACTGTCTGCCCGGTCACCATGGTAACACATCACTGTCTGCCCGGTCACCATGGTAACACATCACTGTCCACACTGTCTGCCCGGTCACCATGGTAACACATCACTGTCCACACTGTCTGACCAGTCACCATGGTAACACATCACTGTCTGCCCGGTCACCATGGTAACACATCACTGTCCACACTGTCTGACCAGTCACCATGGTAACACATCACTGTCTGCCCGGTCACCATGGTAACACATCACTGCCTGCCCGGTCACCATGGTAACACATCACTGCCTGCCCCGTCACCATGGTAACACATCGCTGCCCACACTGTCTGCCCGGTCACCATGGTAACACATCACTGTCCACACTGTCTGACCAGTCACCATGGTAACACATCACTGTCTGCCCGGTCACCATGGTAACACATCACTGCCTGCCCGGTCACCATGGTAACACATCACTGCCTGCCCGGTCACCATGGTAACACATCACTGCCTGCCCGGTCACCATGGTAACACATCACTGCCTGCCCGGTCACCATGGTAACACATCACTGCCTGCCCGGTCACCATGGTAACACATCACTGCCTGCCCGGTCACCATGGTAACACATCACTGCCTGCCCGGTCACCATGGTAACACATCACTGCCTGCCCGGTCACCATGGTAACACATCACTGCCTGCCCGGTCACCATGGTAACACATCACTGCCTGCCCGGTCACCATGGTAACACATCACTGCCTGCCCGGTCACCATGGTAACACATCACTGCCTGCCCGGTCACCATGGTAACACATCACTGCCCACACTGTCTGCCCGGTCACCATGGTAACACATCACTGTCTGACCGGTCACCATGGTAACACATCACTGTCTGCCCGGTCACCATGGTAACACATCACTGTCTGCCCGGTCACCATGGTAACACATCACTGTCTGCCCGGTCACCATGGTAACACATCACTGCCCACACTGTCTGCCCGGTCACCATTGTAACACATCACTGCCCACACTGTCTGACCAGTCACCATGGTAACACATCACTGTCTGCCCGGTCACCATGGTAACACATCACTGTCTGCCCGGTCACCATGGTAACACATCACTGCCCACACTGTCTGCCCGGTCACCATTGTAACACATCACTGCCCACACTGTCTGACCAGTCACCATGGTAACACATCACTGTCTGCCCGGTCACCATGGTAACACATCACTGTCTGCCCGGTCACCATGGTAACACATCACTGCCTGCCCGGTCACCATGGTAACACATCACTGCCTGCCCGGTCACCATGGTAACACATCACTGCCTGCCCGGTCACCATGGTAACACATCACTGCCTGCCCGGTCACCATGGTAACACATCACTGCCTGCCCGGTCACCATGGTAACACATCACTGTCTGCCCGGTCACCATGGTAACACATCACTGTCTGCCCGGTCACCATGGTAACACATCACTGCCTGCCCGGTCACCATGGTAACACATCAGTGTCCACACTGCCTGACCGGTCACCATGGTAACACATCACTGCCCACACTGTCTGCCCGGTCACCATGGTAACACATCACTGCCCACACTGTCTGCCCGGTCACCATGGTAACACATCACTGCCCACACTGTCTGCCCGGTCACCATGGTAACACATCACTGCCCAGACTGTCTGCCCGGTCACCATGGTAACATGCGTCTGTTCTCTGCAGACGGAGCCGGTGCGGTCGGAGGGGGCCTTTCACGTCACCATGATCCCCGGGGACGGCGTGGGGCCTGAGCTCATGCATTCTGTGAAGGAAGTCTTCAAGGTGAGCAGACCCTGCCCCAACTGTGACCCCGCCCCCTGAAATAAAGATCTGCCTCATCTGTATACTGGGGCCCCTTCCCCTGTATCACTAAGGTTCCTCCCCTATGATCTGGAGCCCCTCCCCCATATTACTGAGGATCCTCCCCTTACAGATCCTGGGACCCCTCCTCCTCTCTTACTGAGGCTCTCCCCCCCCCCCCTAACATCCAGGGGTCCCTCCTCCTTGGCACCATATTACTGACTCCGCCCCCACGTCTGGCTCCTGCAGGCGGCGGACGTCCCGGTGGAGTTTGATGAGCATCACCTGAGCGAGGTGCAGAACATGGCGTCTCCTGAGAAGCTGGAGGAGGTGCTGGCGTCCATGCAGGCAAACAGGGTGGCCATAAAGGGTAAGAGGCGCAACCGTGTATAGATGAGACGGGTGTGCGTGGCTAGAACCAGGGCATTATGGGTACAATTATCCTTCCCGGTGTCCCTTTCCTCTCTTTCAGGGAAGATCCACACCCCTATGGAGTATAAGGGAGAGCTGGCGTCATATGAGATGAGGCTGAGGTACGTCCGGCTGTCCTTCCTCAGGGGTCGGGCATATAGGTGGGGGGGGGTGTTACTTTCCCTGACGGTCAGCGACCTCTCTTCACCATCACAGGAGGAAGCTGGATCTCTTTGCCAATGTTGTTCATGTGAAGAGTCTCCCCGGCTACAAGACCCGGCACAACAACCTGGACCTGGTGATCATCCGGGAGCAGACGGAGGGCGAGTACAGCTCGCTGGAGCACGAGGTGGGTGATGGGCGGTGAGGGGGCGTCGGGGAGCGCAGGACACCTAACATCCCCCTCACTCTCTGCAGAGCGTCAGCGGCGTCATCGAGTGTCTGAAGATCATCACCCGCGAGAAATCCAACAGGATCGCCAAGTTCGCCTTCGACTACGCCACAAAGAAAGGTCGTTCTAAGGTCACCGCTGTGCACAAGGCCAACATCATGTAAGAGGTGCTGGGGGCGGGATCCTATCTATAGAGAGCAGACATGACTGGCAGATCCATGGACAGTACCCCATCTATAGAGAGAAGACATGACCAGCAGATCCATGGACAATTCTCTATAGAAAGCAGACATGACCAGCAAATCCATGGACAGTACCCCATCTATAGAGAGCAGACATGACCAGCAGATCCATGGACAGTTCCCCATCTATAGAGAGTAGACATGACCAGCAAATCCATGGACAGTTCCCCATCTATAGAGAGCAGACATGACCAGCAGATCCATGGACAGTTCTCTATAGAGAGCAGACATGACTGGCAGATCCATGGACAGTACCCCATCTATAGAGAGAAGACATGACCAGCAGATCCATGGACAATTCTCTATAGAAAGCAGACATGACCAGCAAATCCATGGACAGTTCCCCATCTATAGAGAGCAGACAGGATCAGTAGATCCATGGACAGTTCCCCATCTATAGAGAGCAGACAGGATCAGTAGATCCATGGACAGTTCCCCATCTATAGAGAGCAGACATGACCTACAGATCCATGGACAGTTCCCCATCTATAGAGAGTAGACATGACCAGCAAATCCAGGAACAGTTCCCCATCTATAGAGAGCAGACATGACCTACAGATCCATGGACAGTTCCCCATCTATAGAGAGCAGACATGACCAGCAAATCCAGGAACAGTTTCCCATCTATAGAGAGCAGACATGGCCAGCAGATCCATGGACAATTCTCTATAGAGAGCAGACATGGCCAGCAGATCCATGGACAGTTCCCCATCTATAGAGAGCAGACATGACCAGCAGATCCATGGACAGTTCCCCATCTATAGAGAGCAGACATGACCAGCAGATCCATGGACAGTACCCCATCTATAGAGAGCAGGCATGACCAGCAGATCCATGGACAGTTCCCCATCTATAGAGAGCAGGCATGACCAGCAGATCCATGGACAATTCTCTATAGAGAGCAGACATGACCAGCAGATCCATGGACAGTACCCCATCTATAGAGAGTAGACATGACCAGCAAATCCAGGAACAGTTCCCCATCTATAGAGAGCAGACATGACCAGCAGATCCATGGACAGTTCCCCATCTATAGAGAGCAGACAGGATCAGTAGATCCATGGACAGTACCCCATCTATAGAGAGCAGACATCACCAGCAAGTCCAGGAACAGTTCCCCATCTATAGAGAGCAGACATGACCAGCAGATCCATGGACAGTTCTCTATAGAGAGCAGACATGACCAGCAGATCCATGGACAGTTCCCCATCTATAGAGAGCAGACATGACCAGCAGATCTATGGATTTATCCTGTTTATAGATCGACTGATCTTGTCTACTCTCTGTAACCTGGACCTTGTTCTCCATTTCCTGTCCAGCAGCTGATACAAGGGGGAGGGTGGAAGACACGCGGCCTCCATCACCAGAGGGGGTGGGCACACACGCGGGCCTCCATCACTAGGGGGGAGGGCACACACGCGGGCCTCCATCACTAGAGGGGGAGGGCACACACGCGGGCCTCCATCACTAGGGGGGGTGGGTACACACGCGGGCCTCCATCACTAGGGGGGCGGGCACACACGTGGGCCTCCATCACTAGGGGGGCGGGCACACACGCGGGCCTCCATCACTAGGGGGGCGGGCACACACGTGGGCCTCCATCACTAGGGGGGCGGGCACACACGCGGGCCTCCATCACTAGGGGGGCGGGCACACACGTGGGCCTCCATCACTAGGGGGGCGGGCACACACGCGGGCCTCCATCACTAGGGGGGCGGGCACACACGCGGGCCTCCATCACTAGGGGGCGGGCACACAGGCATCCATCACTAGGGGGCGGGCACAGATTTTTTAGGCCCCACCTCCAGTGACTTCCTGGTTAACCCTTTATGACCTCTTTTCCTGCAGGAAGTTGGGGGACGGTCTGTTCCTGCAGTGCTGTAAGGAGGTTGCAGAATTATATCCTAGAATCCAGTTTGAGACCATGATCATCGACAACTGCTGCATGCAGGTGAGGGGGGAACCAAGCCACGTCCGCTGACCACCCCATAGTGGGCGGGGCTGTCTGTCTCCACCCCATAGTGGGTGGGGCTGTCTGTCTCCGTCCCATAGTGGGCGGGGCTGTCTGTCTCCGTCCCATAGTGGGCGGGGCTGTCTGTCTCCGTCCCATAGTGGGCGGGGCTGTCTGTCTCCGTCCCATAGTGGGCGGGGCTGTCTGTCTCTGTCCCATAGTGGGCGGGGCTGTCTGTCTCCGTCCCATAGTGGGCGGGGCTGTCTGTCTCCGTCCCATAGTGGGCGGGGCTGTCTGTCTCCGTCCCATAGTGGGCGGGGCTGTCTGTCTCCGTCCCATAGTGGGCGGGGCTGTCTGTCTCCGTCCCATAGTGGGCGGGGCTGTCTGTCTCCGTCCCATAGTGGGCGGGGCTGTCTGTCTCCGTCCCATAGTGGGCGGGGCTGTCTGTCTCCGTCCCCATAGTGGGCGGGGCTGTCTGTCTCCGTCCCATAGTGGGCGGGGCTGTCTGTCTCCGTCCCATAGTGGGCGGGGCTGTCTGTCTCCGTCCCATAGTGGGCGGGGCTGTCTGTCTCCGTCCCATAGTGGGCGGGGCTGTCTGTCTCCGTCCCATAGTGGGCGGGGCTGTCTGTCTCCGTCCCATAGTGGGCGGGGCTGTCTGTCTCCGTCCCATAGTGGGCGGGGCTGTCTGTCTCCGTCCCATAGTGGGCGGGGCTGTCTGTCTCCGTCCCATAGTGGGCGGGGCTGTCTGTCTCCGTCCCCATAGTGGGCGGGGCTGTCTGTCTCCGTCCCCATAGTGGGCGGGGCTGTCTGTCTCCGTCCCCATAGTGGGCGGGGCTGTCTGTCTCCGTCCCCATAGTGGGCGGGGCTGTCTGTCTCCGTCCCCATAGTGGGCGGGGCTGTCTGTCTCCGTCCCATAGTGGGCGGGGCTGTCTGTCTCAGTCCCACAGTGGGCGGGGCTGTCTGTCTCCGTCCCACAGTGGGCGGGGCTGGCTGTCTCCGTCCCACAGTGGGCGGGGCTGTCTGGCTCCGTCCCACAGTGGGCGGGGCTGTCTGGCTCCGTCCCACAGTGGGCGGGGCTGTCTGGCTCCGTCCCACAGTGGGCGGGGCTGTCTGGCTCCGTCCCACAGTGGGCGGGGCTGTCTGTTACCACTGCTCGTGACCACCATGTCTCTCTCCCTGCAGCTGGTACAGAACCCTTACCAGTTCGATGTGCTGGTGATGCCCAATCTGTACGGTAACATCATTGATAACCTGGCGGCGGGGCTGGTCGGTGGAGCGGGCGTGGTGCCGGGGGAGAGTTACAGCGCTGAGTACGCCGTGTTCGAGACGGTGAGTCTGGTTGTGGGATCCTGACACTGGGGGGCGCTCTTACAGTTGTTACTCTGACTCTTTCCTTCTTGCAGGGTGCCCGCCATCCCTTTGCCCAGGCTGTAGGCAGAAATATCGCCAACCCCACCGCCATGCTGCTAACTGCCACTAACATGCTGCGCCACCTGAAGTAAGTGATCATGTGATAGGGGGCGTGACCCTGGTGGGTGGGCGTGTCCTCATTACATCTCTTCTCCTCCTCCAGCCTCGAGTATCACTCCAATCTGATCTCCGATGCCGTGAAGAAGGTGATCAAGCAGGGAAAGGTGAGAACCATAGAGCGCTGAGCACACCTTCCTCCCATCATGCATTGCATTGTGTGAACACCACAACCCCCTGAATGCAATGCAACAGAGAGATGTAGTCAGCCCTAGAACAAGGTCAGGGGTGTGTGAAGGTAACTCTGGGATCGGCTGTGTATGGAGGTGAATGGTTTCTGCACACTAGATGGCAACAGGCTGAGGCTGAGCGCTGAGAGAATTACCCACAATTCTCTGCTGATCCTGCAGAACGCTGGTGTCTGCTCCTCCCAGTGCTTGCCGCATGGCACTAACCACCCCCACCCGAGTGCGTTGTATGGCACTAACTACGCCTTCCTGAGCGTATCACATGGCACTAACCACGCCCCCCCAAGTGCGTCGCATGGCACTAACCAGTCCCCCCCCCCCCGAGTGCGTCGCATGTCACTTACCATGCCCCTCCCCCCGAGTTCGTCACATGACACTAACCACGCCCCCCGAGTGTATCACATGGCACTAACCAGCCCTACCCCCACCCGAGTGCGTTGCATGGCACTAACTACGCCCCCCCTGAGCGTATCACAGGGCACTAACCAGACCCCCAGCCGCCTCAACCCCCCTTCCCCTGAGTGCGTCACATGTCACTTACCATGCCCCCCCCCCGGGTGCATCACATGACACTAATACGCCTCCCCTGAGTGTATCACATGGCACTAACCAGCCCCACCCCCACCCAAGTGCATGGCACTAGCTACGCCCCCCTGAGCATATCACATGGCACTAACCACCCCTCTCCTGTGTATCATATGGCACTAACCATGCCTCCCCTGAGTGTATCACATGGCACTAACCAGCCCCACCCCCACCCAAGTGCATGGCACTAGCTACGCCCCCCTGTGCGCATCACATGGCACTAACCACGCCTCTCCTGTGTATCATATGGCACTAACCACGCCTCCCCTGAGTGTATCACATAGCACTAACTACGCCCCCCCTGAGCGTATCACATGGTACTAACCACGCCCCCCGAGTGCTTCGCATATCACTAACCAGCCCCACCCCCACCCGAGTGCGTCACATGACACTAATACGCCTCCCCTGAGTGTATCACATGGCACTAACCAGCCCCACCCCCACCCAAGTGCGTTGCATGGCGCTAACTACGCCCCCCCCTGAGCTTATTACATGGTACTAACCACACCCCCCGAGTGCTTCGCATGACACTAACCATGCCTCCCTGAATGTATCACATGGCACTAACCACGCCTCCCCTGAGTGTGTCACATTGCACTAACTACGCCTCCCTGAGTGCGTCACATGACACTAACCACGCCCCCTGAGTGCATCACATGACACTAACCACTGTTCACCAAAATATTTTTTCTTTCAAATCAACTGGTGCGTGAAAATACCAGAGATTTATAATTTACTTCTATTAAGTCTTCCAGTACTTATCAGCTGCTGTATGTCCTGCAGGAAGTGATGTATTCTCTCCAGTCTGACACAGTGCTCTCTGCTGCCACCTCTGTCCATGTCAGGAACTGTCCAGAGCAGCAGCAAATATTTCAAAAAAAAAAAAAAAAAAATCTCCCACTTTCCAGACTGGAGAGAATATACCACTTCCTGCAGGACATACAGCAGCTGATAAGTACCGGAAAACTGGAGATTTTTTTATAGAAGTAAATCACAAATCTCACCAGTTGAGTTGAAAGAAAAAAATTTTGGGGTCAACAACCCCTTTAAGGATTCTTGGCCGGAGCCTTCAAGGGTGTCAAGAAACTGAAGCCGTCCACTTCCTTCTTTGCCTGTGTTCATTTTGCTGCTTTCACTTCATTATTTTTATTTGCGTTTTTTTTCTTCTTTTCGTGTTTTCGCCGTTTTCGTCTTCCAGGTGCGAACGCGAGACATGGGAGGCTACGCCACCACCACCGACTTCATCAAGGCCGTCATTGACCATTTGCATGCCCGCTACTCATACTAGACGTTACCGTGTCCTCCCCTGGCTGTACGGTGTATACCCCTGGCTGTACGCTGTATACCCCTGGCTGTACGGTGTATACCCCTGGCTGTACGCTGTATACCCCTGGCTGTACGCTACATGACATGGCGACGGCATCGGCTTTTCTACATGATTACTTTTTATATGAGATGTACAGATGATATTTATTATGTCCGTCCCAGGGCCGGTATTAAACTGACAGGTTAACGTGTCCTTGTGTCCTCTAATCTGTACACGTCTTGTGATATATTCTGCACTGTACAGTCTGTGAACAGCCAGAACATTAAAACCACTGACCGGTGCAGTGAATATCATGGGTGATCTGGGGGACAAGAGGATAGTACTGTAACACCTACCAGAGATACAAGTCCCGTCATGGAGGCCACAGTACAACACGTGCAGGATCTGCTGCTGAACAGGTCTATGGTGTCCAGGCCCCAGTGGTTGAGAATATAAGGGGGACGGGTGGTGTAGAATACATTGTGCTAGGAAGATGGAGTGTAATTGATAACATACAATGATGTACACTGAGCAAACATCCACAGTGCAGGGAGAAAATGTAAGACGACCCCTATGTAGGTGGATGAGATGTGACAGGCAGAGGGCACGGGGTCCTGTTAGGATCAGGAGCACAACAGGCGATTCTGAGAATGGGGAGAAGGAGCCCATGATGAACAGCAAGAGCCACAGAAGCATCTACAGACTGAACAGGCATGGTGGTCATAGGACACCACAGAAGACCCTAGACTGAACAGGCATGGTGGTCATAGGACACCACAGAAGACCCTAGACTGAACAGGCATGGTGGTCATAGGACACCACAGAAGACCCTAGACTGAACAGGCATGGTGGGTGTAGGACACCACAGAAGACCCTAGACTGAACAAGCATGGTGGTTATAGGACACCACAGAAGACCCTAGACTGAACAAGCATGGTGGTCATAGGACACCACAGGAGAGGCTACAGACTGAACAAGCATGGTGGTCATAGGAAACCACAGAAGACCCTAGACTGAACAAGCATGGTGGTCATAGGACACCACAGAAGACCCTAGACTGAACAAGCATGGTGGTCATAGGACACCACAGGAGAGGCTACAGACTGAACAAGCATGGTGGTCATAGGACACCACAGAAGACCCTAGTCTGAACAGGCATGGGTATAACGGACACCACTGAGGAAGCCACCACTGACCAGGAAATGGCGGCCTGTCGCCTCTTTAATTCCCCTATGGATGTCCCATGTTGCTTCTGGTGAAATGTTCTATACAGACAGACATGGACCTTTTCAGCACAAATATGCAGATTATAGAGAAGGAAGAACCAAATCTAGTCTGATCCTGTCGGTGGCGCTGCAGCCTCTACTAATCAACCACTTCGGTTCCGAGTGAGAATAGAAAAGGACGATGTGAGATCGATGCCACATAAGAAGGCTACATTAAAGTGGCTACTGACCTGCCAGCAACTGCAAATAGGGCTCACTGCAGTCATTGCTCCCTCCCAATACTATGATGTCACCAGCCCCCTCCTAATAATCCTTCACTGTGAAGTCACTACCCCCCCCCCCCCCCCCCCCTTTATATCCACCTCCTCCCCCATCGTTGTGGGGATGGGACCCTGCCTCCATGATATATACACAGCATATCTTTGATGGTGGCCCGCAGTTTATTAGTATGGGTGGTGTGATGTTTGCATTGACTCGTGTGTTTGTATCAGGGTTGTATCTATTATTACCCCTCCTACTATAGTCCATGTAACAGCTGCCTATCTTGGCTCAGGCAGGACAGAAGGGTTGCTGAGGTGACCCCTAGTGACCAGTATACGGTATAACAGTCTATTCATGATGCAGATGTGTAATCAGTAATGTACACATCTGCATTTGCTCCTCCCACCATCGGTGGTGATGTCCCCCAATACAGCTGCGGAGTACACCTTTCTATGCTTTATATAGAGTTGTGCCTAAATTTTGCACAACCTACCCAGGTGAGTGAATCCCTGCAAAACCCTGCTACCACAACCTGGTCATCTTTTATCACACAAGGAAGCGCCCCTTGTCTCTCTTTTTCTCATTACAGTCTATTCACGATGTAACATCCTTGTCGCTTTGTAACTCGTGAAGGCGCTTTTATCACTTTCAGGTGCGAACAACCGACATGGGAGGATACGCCACATCCCTGGACTACACGCAGGCCGTGATTGCTAACCTCAACTCATAAAGCATCCCCACTGCTTCGTGATCATTGCTGAGGAATCGCTTCACTTTCCTGTCCTGTGTGTATATTATGTGTGCGCTCCATGAGGAAACAGCATTGTGCAGTGCTCACCTCATCACCCCTACTACACCACCCTGCTCTTTTGTTATGCTGAATATATCTAACAAATTAATATATACCAACTGCTGAGGGCATTAGAATGGAACACAGTGAATTAAAGGTACCGCCATGGGCATGATATACACAGTTACAGGCACTGAATGTAATGCACTGATGGCATCACTATGGGAATAGGATTCCTACAGTGTAAGGCACTGATGAAAACTCCAGGGACATGGGATTCCTGTAACGTAAGACACTGAAGGTACCGCTATGGGCACAATACAATGCATTGAAAACAGGATTCCCAGAATGTAAAACACTGATGGGGATTGGATATACAGAATATAATGCACGGAAGATACTGCTATGGGGGGCAGGGGATTAGAATATAATTTATGGACGACTGTGGGCTCTGCGTGTATACAGGTTTTTAATTCAGTGTGTGCTGCTCTTTACATAAATAAAGGTGTGCGCTGTGTGATGTCTCCTGCGTCAGCTGTACCCCCACCAGTATAATACATCACGGCCTATGCACAGGAGGGCACTAACTACAAGGGTATCAAGGATTCAAAGTTTGCATGGTAAAAAAAGAGGTATAGCCATCCAGCCTGCAGCAATAGTATAAGCCCACCAAAATTCCAAATACAGGAGACCACCAAACACCCTGAGGTACTAACTTGCATACAGCAAGACCTGTGTGTAATGACATCAGCATCAGATGACCTATAGCCTCACATGGGGTGTCAGGGCAACCTAAAGCCATACACAGGGTGACAGGATAGCCACATGCAAGATGTCGGGATCGGGGTGAGAGAACAACCTATAGCCACACACAAGGTGTCAGGATCTGCACCATTTCTATTAATATAATGTGCACAGAGCCTCAGATGTGTACATGGCCCTCAGCTACAGAAACTTGGCCTATACCATTTATCCCAAGGCAGATCAGGTCGTCAGGAAAAGTCACTGAGCTCTGGAAGGAAGGGGGGGGGGGGACTAAAATTACTTGTCGGTAACTTTATCTTTGACCTGATGAAGGAAATCTTGAAGAGCGACCATCCTCTTCTCACAAGACAGGAAAAAGCTGCCAGAAATTCCCCAGTCGTAAGCAAGAGTCATGGAGCCTACAAAAGACCACATAAGCGTCATGAAGCCTACAACAGACCACCTAAGCGTCATGGAGCCTACAAGAGAACACACAAACATCATGAACCCTACAAGAGAGCACGCGAGCATCATGAACCCTACAAGAGAACACACAAGCATCATGGAGATTACAAGAGAACACACAAGCATCATGAACCCTACAAGAGAGCACGCGAGCATCATGGAGATTACAAGAGAACACATAAGCATCATGGAGCCTGCAAGAAAACACACAAGCATCACAGAGCCTACAAAAGACCACATAAGCGTCATAGAGCCTACAAGAGAACCCGGAAGCGCCATGGACCCTACAAGAGAGCACACGAGCATCATGGACCCTACAAGAGAGCACACGAGCATCATGAATAGAGATGAGCGAACCGGGTTCAAGTCCATCCGAACCCGATCGTTCGCCATTTGATTAGCGGTGGCTGCTGAACTTGGATAAAGCTCTAAGGTTGTCTGGAAAACATGGATACAGCCAATTACTATATCCATGATTTCCACATAGCCTTATGGCTTTATCTAACGTCAGCAGCCCCCGCTAATCAAATGCCGAACGATCGGGTTCGGATGCACTCCAGCATGCTCGAGGTTTGCTCATCTCTAATCATGAACCCTACAAGAGAGCACGCAAGCATCATGGAGCCTACAAGAGAACACACAAGTGTCACAGAGCCTATAAGAGAACACGCAAGCATCATGGAGCCTACAAGAAAACACACAAGCGTCATGGAGCCTACAAGAGAACACATAAGTGTCAGAGCCTATAAGAGAACACACAAGCATCATGGAGCCTATGAGAGTACACACAAGAATCATGGAGCCTACAAGAGAACACGCAGGCATCATGAAGCCTACAAGAGCACATGCAAGCATCATGGAGCCTACAAGAGCACACGCAAGCATCATGGAGCCTACAAGAAAACACAAGCGTCATGAAGCCTACAAGAGAACACGCAAGCATCATGGAGCCTACAAGAGAACACACAAGCGTCATGGAGCCTACAAGAGAACACGCTCTTCTCTCCAGCAGGGAAACAGTCTCCCCTTACGGAGATCACAGATTCCTTCCACAGAGAAAGAAAAAGCAATAAAGTACCTGACTATACCTCTGGTAGATTCCCTCATAACACCATCTACTGATAATTCTAAAGGATTATGCAGAACAAAAACCCAACCACCAAAACAGTAGAAGAGAATCGGCCTAAGCAGAGTGGGACGACGGACTGCAGCACCTTGCTACCAAAGGAAAGATCCTCACTGCTCAGTAACTAAAGCTTGTATGCATGGAGCTCCATGTAACTGCTCCACATATCTGCTCAATAGATGCTGCCGCTAAACTAATGTTGTGAGCCCCAAAACTTGAAGGGAAGGTTCCAATCTAGCTTAAGCCACTTGTCCCTTATTCATGGTGTGGAAGAGAACTAAGAGCTTTCTCCAATGCTTAGGTCTATCCAGAAAGGAGGCATTGCCTAACATCCACACAATGGAGTGTAGCCTATCCCTTTAGCCTCTTTGGGTTGGGGCACAATGATGGTAAAACCAACCTCCTGGGATCGATGGAAAGCAGAATCTACTTTGAGCAGGAAAGATGTCTATGGGAGCGGCGGAATCATGGGCGCTTTCCTGATGTACATCAGGAAAGTGCCCGTGATTCCGGATTACCTGCGCATGACTCACTGGCCTGCGCCCTCCTGCCACGCTGGTGTTCACCTGCTGCTGCTGTCCCTGTCTGCCCCCCCGGCCTCCTGCTTCCACGCCCGGACCCCTCATCAACTTCCCCCCCCTTCAGCCGCCAGAACACCCCCTCACCAGACCTCAGATTTGCGGGCCCCTCACTCAACCACCCTCACGATGAACGATGTCGGCTGATCGTTGCACTCTATTCCACGGGACGATTATCGTTCGTAGCGGCTGAATACGGACAATAATCGTTCCGTGGAACAGGGCCTTAAGAAAGTGAAGGCAAGAAAGCTACATGTGGATCCCTAGGAGGCGCCGCCTAATAAGAGCTTCCCCACCCACATCTCAAAAGGGATCAGACTACAGAGAAAGCGAACACTACAGGCTTACAAGTGGCCGCTCCAAAGCTTTTTTTTTTTCTTAAGAAACCCATCCGCTCTTATCCATAGGATCAAGATATTCTATATCTTAAAAAAAGCGTTTCTATACATCTTGGCCACTGGTGAAGGTCTACAATAGGGGCTTTATCCCAGAACTTTCCATCAATGCAGCCGTATCAGAGGGGCAGGGGGGGTTTACTCCCACTTTGGGTAGGGTCAGCCCATCTCCAGTGCTTCAGCCCAGGCCTGATGGTACACTCCCTTTAAACGGGCACAGAGCTCCTACTACATAACACCTCCTGCGACTAAGGATGAGGGCAGTGTCAAAAAATACACAACAGTAACGTCAATGGATTTTATAGAAATTTTAATGTTTTGTGGTTCACATTCCTCTGAGCGGACAGATGGCAGCTCTGACCTCGAGCCGCGGACATTCACTCTGTACAGAGAAAATAAAAGAGAAAAATATATAGCTATCTATAAGAAATGCGGAGAAGTGAGCTCCGCCCTCAGCAGTCTATACACAGAGGCCGCCTCCTCCTCCTCTGCCCTCAGCAGTCCATACAGAGGCCGCTGCCTCCTCAGCTCTCGTCCTCCTCATCCTCCTCCTGTTGTACTTTAGTTTTCTTCTTTTTCTTTTGCGTTGAGGGCGGTGCCTCCTCGGAGGTGGAGAGTTTCTTTTTCTTCTTGGCCGGGGTTGTCGGCTCCTCAGGGGCGGATTGTTTCTTCTTCTTGGTCGGTGTGGGCTCCTCTGGCTCCTCCTCTATCCCGTTTTCAGAGATGTCACCCTCAGACTTTCGTTTCTTTTTCTTCTTCTTCTTACTTGGCTCCTCCCCCTGTAGACAAGAGCAAGTGTCAGTACAGGACCTGCTGGTAGTTGTAGTGTCTGTACAGCTAGAAGGCCCCCACATCACACCCCAATACATACCTCATCCTCTGGGGGTGCAGCCTCAACATCCTCCTCAGCCGCCGCCAGGGCCTCCAGCCTCCGCTTCTCACGTTTCTTCTTCTTACGTTCTTTCTTATCCAATTTCCTCTTAATTTCAGACACAACGTCAGAGGCCTGGAAGTAAACAAGATGGTCATCTTCAGTCTTGTCCCCGCTTAGTATCAGCCCCCCTCTCTGCCCTGCTTAGTGTCTCTGGTTGGATCAGGCTCATTAAATCAGTTGTTGCCTCCAGCAGTTGCGTCAGGAGAATAAGAGTCATCACCTCCGACCAGGAGACATGGGGCCCTGTGTGGACTGACATACTGACCTCCTGTGCCGCCTCCTTCATCACCTCCAGGTTCTTTCGAGGAGCCTCCCCGGTCTCATAGAAGGCCAGCCTCTCCTCCACCTGCTCCCGCAATTTATCTCCAAACACAGGGGTTGGTATTTCTGTAACAAAAGGACATTACCGGTCAAGCTTGGACACATTACAGCTATGTCTTATGCTCCAGTCCCCTCCAGAGCTGCATTCCGTTACACTGTGTAAAGAAACTACAGATGTGGCAGCTTTGGATGTGGCTGGAGGACGGGGACCGCGCTTTGCTCAGTATAAATCTATCAACATACACCGGGGTGTTATCCTGTTGACGAAAAATTTTCAGCATCACTGCAAAGCAGCACGGGTACTGCCAAGTGCCCAGGGGGCGGAGCTCACCTGAAAAACAGTCTATCCGGGAGGCGATGGTGCACTTGTTGGCCAGGTACCGAGAAATGCGTCCCTTGTTCTTCGCAGCCGCTCGGCCAATGAACGTGGAATGGAAGATGAGGCCATACTTGGGGGTGTTGCCTCTCGTCTTCAACGCCCTGGAATGCGATGACTGAGACTTGGTAATTGTTACGTAGACTACAACTCCCAGCATCCCGATACCAGGTGTAGCCAAGAGCCCCGCCCCCTCCCAATATCTGACCTGCAAGTAATAAATGGGGGTTGTTCAGACTCTGGGGTGGCCGCCATCACTCACGCTGCCGCCACTGACGGGCGGCCGCCGTGTCAGACCCCAACGCCCAGGCACCTGCCATCACCACAACCGCCCTGCAGTTATACCTGAACAGCGCCTTCTCCGCCCCAAGGATCTGGACTGTGGACGCTGGGTACTTGGCCAGGTTGGTCAGGCTTCCTGCATGGGAGATGAGACGGGCACCGACCTGGGGAGAGAACTAAGAGTAAGCAGGGGAGGAGCCAGAGTTCAGCAGGGGAGAAGCTAACAGTCAAGAAGGGGAGGTGCCACAGATCAGCAGTGTGAGGGTATCAGCAGCAGTCTCAGTGGATTGACAGATTTCACTGACATCATGTCTGTGGTGGAAACAAAGATGGGGACCCCACAAACAGCGAGGACAAAGAAGGGGCGCCACACTCACCACTTCACCGATGAGGGCCGACAAGCTGGGGGCCACCTGGTTCATCTTGGATCGCAGATATTCCTGCAGGCCCTTGCGGTATTCAGAAAGGGAGATGACGCGGCTGGAAAAGCTCTCAATGTTGATCAGGTCAATGGGGGAGATGTCCATACCTAAGAGAGACCCCACATTAGTGAGACCCCCGTCATAACCCAACGACCACCCCGCCATAATAAGCCATGGCCAAACCTACCCATAGAGGAGCGGGAGGCCTCCAGGATGGCCTGGGCCTTGGCACTATCCATGACGATCTCCTCCAAGGCCTCCAGGTTCTCCTCGGACAGCTCCTTGCGGTTACCGATGAGTTTGGCGGCGCGGCAGTACGTGTAGTTGTCGGACACAATCTTTATGAGCTCCGGGAAGTGATAGCCATACCACTCTCTAGATGGAGGAAGCAGAGTTATAACACTGCCCTATAGATGCGACTACGTGTCTCCCCGATAACAATACAGGACGGGCACAGCAGCGCCACCTGTGGTGTAGACGGAGAAGATGCTTTCCCTCCTCTTTCTGTACAGACAGCGGGCGGTGGAGCACTGCCTGCGGTAAGCATTGGGAGGGGTAACCCCGAGCCCCCACCACACTCACCTCACTCTCATGGAGAAGGTGTTGATGTCTTTGTCCAGCTGGTCCAGCAGACTGATGGACTGGATGATCATGTTATCCACACGGTTGACGTTGAACTTGACCTTTGCCCTGGAGTAGCTGTGACCGAGGCCGAGCTGAGCCTTAGAAGCCGACTGTGCGGTCAGACCCTTCACCAGGGCATGGAAGTGGAGGCGGATCCCTGCAGAGAGAAGGCGGAGCTTTCAGGGACACACCAAATCTTAATTGGGGGGGGGGGGGGGGGGGGGGGCAGTCTCATCACTCCCCATCACGTGATCCCCTCGTGGACTTGGTATGCCCCATTGACTTCAGTGTGACCGCGGTGTATATGGTGCCCTGGGCACCTGATGAGTTGGTATGACCCTTAACCAGATGACTTAGCCTCATCCTCACCTCGTATGACCTCGGCCACCACTCCCCCGGTCTGGCAGGCGATCTTCAGCTCCTCCTGTATGGCAGCTCCGATCTTAGGGTCCCCCACCCCCAGCAGCGCCTTCTTCCTCTTGGCCGGCATGTTGGTGTCCAGGAAGAGTTTGAGATCCTCGTGGAGAATGCCTGTAGGGGGAGGAGTTATATGGCGGTTATAATGGGAGCCTCCATACACCAGCAGGGCGGCGGCGGCGCATACGGGACGAGCTCAGTAACACGTGTGACATCAGCCGTATCAGTGGATTGACAGATTATTAGTGACATCACGGCTCGCCCCTAGCCCCGCCCCTTCACACCTCAGTCCCACCCCTTCATCAGCTCCTCACCTTCAGAGATGGCGTTGACATTCTCCAGGGCGCTCTGGGCCGACTTGAAGGGGGAGAAGCCAACGAGCCGGACCACCGAGCTGAACTTCCCGATGTTCAGAAGAGACTCCTCCACCTGCGGCAGCAACATGCCGATCTCCTCCACCTCCTTCACCGCAAACAGGGCGTAACCCGCCGCATGCTCAAACAGCACGTGGAGCAGGACCTGCCGGAGAGGAGACGTCACCAGCCTGCAGGACTACAACTCCCAGCATGCCCTGATCACCAGCCCACAGGACCACAACTCCCAGCATGCCCTGATCACCAGCCCACAGGACCACAACTCCCAGCATGCCCTGATCACCAGCCTGCAGGACCACAACTCCCAGCATGCCCTGATCACCAGCCTGCAGGACTACAACTCCCAGCATGCCCTAAATACTGATCAATGACCTGCAGGACTACAACTCCAAGCATCCCCAGATAATAGACTTCTATCCATGTCCTAACCACTAAACTGCAGGACTACAAGTCTCAGTATGCCCTGTAATAAGCTATATATCCTGATCGCCAACCTGCAGGACTACAACTCCCAGCATGCCCTGAATCCTGATAACCGAACTGCAGGACTACAACTCCCAGCATGCCCTGAATCCTGATCACCGAACTGCAGGACTACAACTCCCAGCATGCCCTGAATCCTGATCACCGAACTGCAGGACTACAACTCCCAGCATACCCTGTAATAGACTATATATCCTGAGCGCCGACCTATAGAACTACAACTCCCGGGATGGATGATGCTGCACGCGCTCCGCACGACACACGAGCCTCTCCCGCCGCCATGTCGGGCCCCGGACACGTGGTGCAGCAGGCAGAGCACGTGGTCCCCGCGCAGGACCTGACTACTAGCGCTGCCGCCATCCCGGGACCCACACTGCACCACACTCCCGCACACCCGGTCTGTAGCCTCCCCCGGGGCCCGCACCGACCCCGCTCTCACCATGATGACTCCACTCCTCCCGCGCCGCCGCTCCGAAACAGACTGAGCGCCGTGTGCCGTACGTCGGGACCACACGTCCAGTTACCCCGCCCTTCCCCGGGCAGCCAATCACAGCGCGAAAACTGGGCTAAGGGACTGAGAGCGCAACCAATCACAGCCTGGTAGTGGCCATCGCCCGCCCTCAACCGGAAGTACGCGGAATACAGAGGCCGAGCCCTAAGGCAGGGGGGAGACTCTATGGTGAAGGGGAGGACTGTAGAAAAGCGTGGAGACAGACGGGCGGGGCTGTGCAGCTGCATGCGTAGACTCTATGGTGAGGAGGAGGACTGTAGAAAAGCGTGGAGACAGACGGGCGGGGCTGTGCATCTGCATGCGTAGACTCTATGGTGAGGAGGAGGAGGACTGTAGAGAAGCGTAGAGGCAGGGGGCGGGTCTGTGCGGCTGCATGCGGAGACTCTATGGTGAGGTGGAGGACTGTAGTGTGTGGGGCACATGGAAGCCCTAATAAATGGTCACGTGGGGAAGAGAGCTCAGTGTATCTATAGGGCAGGGGTATATACATTGTGGGGAGGAGAGCGCTGTGTATCTATAGGGCAGGGGTATATACATTGTGGGGAGGAGAGCGCTGTGTATTATCTATAGGGCAGGGTATATACATTGTGGGGAGGGGAGCGCTGTGTATTATCTATAGGGCAGGGTATATACATTGTGGGGAGGGGAGCGCTGTGTATTATCTATAGGGCAGGGTATATACATTGTGGGGAGGGGAGCGCTGTGTATTATCTATAGGGCAGGGTATATACATTGTGGGGAGGAGAGCGCTGTGTATTATCTATAGGGCAGGGTATATACATTGTGGGGAGCGCTGTATATTATCTATAGGGCAGGGGTATATACATTGTGGGGAGGAGAGCGCTGTGTATTATCTATAGGGCAGGGGTATATACATTGTGGGGAGGGGAGCGCTGTGTATTATCTATAGGGCAGGGTATATACATTGTGGGGAGGGGAGCGCTGTGTATTATCTATAGGGCAGGGGTATATACATTGTGGGGAGGGGAGCGCTGTGTATTATCTATAGGGCAGGGTATATACATTGTGGGGAGGAGAGCGCTGTGTATTATCTATAGGGCAGGGGTATATACATTGTGGGGAGGAGAGCGCTGTGTATCTATAGGGCAGGGTATATACATTGTGGGGAGGAGAGCGCTGTGTATCTATAGGGCAGGGGTATATACATTGTGGGGAGCGCTGTGTATCTATCCCTTTAAGGACATGGCCCATTTTCGTTTTTACGTTTTCGGTTTTTCCTCCTTGTGTTTAAAAGGTCATAGCACTTGCATTTTTCCACCTAGAAACCCACATGACCCCTTATTTCTTGCGTCACTAATTGTACTTTGCAATTACAGGCTGAATTTTTGCATAAAGTACACTGGGAAACCAGAAAAAAATTCAAAGTGTGGTGAAATTGAAAAAAAAAACGCATTTCTTTTATTTGGGGGAAATGTGTTTTTACGCCATTCGCCCTGGGGTAAAACTGACTTGTTATGCATGTTCCTCAAGTCGTTACGATTAAAACGATATATAACATGTATAACTTATATTGTATCTGATGGCCTGTAAAAAATTCAAACCGTTGTTAACCAATATACATTCCTTAAAATCGCTCCATTCCCAGGCTTATAGCGCTTTTATCCTTTGGTCTATGGGGCTGTGCGAGGTGTCATTTTTTGCGCCATGATGTGATCTTTCTATCGGTACCTTGATTGCCCATATACGACTTTTTGATCGCTTTTTATTACATTTTTTCTGGATTTGATGCGACCAAAAATGCGCAATTTTGCACTTTGGGATTTTTTTGCGCTGACGCCGTTTACCGTACGAGATCAGGAATGTGATTAATTAATAGTTCGGGCGATTACGCACGCGGCGATACCAAACATGTTTATTTATTTATTTATTTGTTTACTTTTATTTAAAACCTGGGGAAAGGGGGGTGATTCAGACTTTTATTAGGGGAGGAGGATTTTTACTATTAACAACACGTTTTTTGTTTTTTTTACACATATACTAGAAGCCCCCATGGGGGACTTCTAGTATATACACTTTGATCTCTCATAGAGATCTCTGCAGCATAGATATGCTGCAGAGATCCATGAGATCGGCACTCGTTTGCTTTCGGCTGCTGCAGCCGGAAACAAACGAGTGCCGAGCCGAGGACGGCGCCATCTTGGACGCGTCCCCGGCCGGCATCAGTAACGGAGATCGCTCCTCCGGGACAAGGTCCCGGAGGAGCGATCTCCCCCACTAGACACCAGGGAAACGTTGCCTCCGGTAATCGGAGGCAGCTGTCAACTTTGACAGCTGCCTCCGATTAGCTAATTAGCGGGCACGGCGATCGGACCGTGCCCGCTAATAGCAGCGGTCCCGGGCTACACGCGGCACCCGGGATCGCGGCACTTCAAAGCGGGGCCGCCGCGCGGCCCCGCTTTGAAGTGCTAATGAGGACATAGGACGTACCGGTACGTCCTATGTCCTTAAGAGGCTATAGGGCAGGGTATATACATTGTGGGGAGGAGAGCGCTGTGTATCTATAGGGCAGGGTATATACATTGTGGGGAGGAGAGCGCTGTGTATTATCTATAGGGCAGGGGTATATACATTGTGGGGAGGAGAGCGCTGTGTAATATCTATAGGGCAGGGGTATATACATTGTGGGGAGGAGAGCGCTGTGTAATATCTATAGGGCAGGGGTATATACATTGTGGGGAGGAGAGCGCTGTGTATTATCTATAGGGCAGGGTATATACATTGTGGGGAGCGCTGTGTAATATCTATAGGGCAGGGGTATATACATTGTGGGGAGGAGAGCGCTGTGTAATATCTATAGGGCAGGGGTATATACATTGTGGGGAGGAGAGCGCTGTGTAATATCTATAGGGCAGGGGTATATACATTGTGGGGAGGAGAGCGCTGTGTATTATCTATAGGGCAGGGTATATACATTGTGGGGAGCGCTGTGTAATATCTATAGGGCAGGGGTATATACATTGTGGGGAGGAGAGCGCTGTGTAATATCTATAGGGCAGGGGTATATACATTGTGGGGAGCGCTGTGTAATATCTATAGGGCAGGGTATATACATTGTGGGGAGGAGAGCGCTGTGTAATATCTATAGGGCAGGGGTATATACATTGTGGGGAGGAGAGCGCTGTGTAATATCTATAGCAATGCTTCTCAAACTGTGAGGCGCCCCCTAGTTGTTGGTGAGGCCCAGCTGGGGAGCCAGTTTATACAAAGTAACTATAATTTTCACACCATTTTAGCAACAATAATAATTTATTTTATACTTCATTTATTAGTGTACATAGCTTAGGAGACGGGTGAAAGACGGCCCTAGCATTATTTTCAGCTTTTAAATGGACTTTCACCACAGATAGTGAGGCTCAGGCACCTTCTTGGACAGTCTGGTGAGGCATGGGCATTGCGTCAGTCTTGTGGGTGAGGCTCCAGTAGAAAAAGTTTGAGAAGCACTGATCTATAGGGCAGGGTTACATACATTGTGGGGCGCACACCTCATCACAGCCAGTGTGGCTCCATAACCCCTGACCCCGTCCTGCCTATAGGGTCTCGGGCCATAGGTCACTTATGATAGCACAGAGAGGTTGCCTGGATCCTGTGAGTGAGAGCCAGGGGAATATCATACAGGTCCTGATCTTCCTCAGTATCTTCTGAACGGTCCACAGACAGAGCTCCCACCAGGGAAGCTTCCTGCCATGTCACTCTGGTGGTCCGCCAAGGTGACCCCGCCTCGCTAACGTTCCGCCAAGGTGGCCCCGCCTCGCAAACGTTCCGCCAACTTTCGGCGGCTTGATAGTTGATGGAGGGGGCCGGGACTCACTAATATTCATGTCAAGCAGCTGCTCCACCACTCTGTATACTGGCATTGTTTGTACACAGTCATCCTGCGCATACGCGAGGAGCGCACCAATAGGAGGAGTCTGAGGAGTGTCATAGCTCCCGATGATTAGAAGAAGATGGCGCATGCAGTCTAGCATATGGATGTCAATCGCCATCTTGGCTGATGGCAAGTTGCCTGGATATCACGGAAGTTGCCGTTTAAGCTGAGCGGTTTCCAAGACCTTGGCGCCTGCGCATCATGATGTAAGGCTGCACCATCTTCATTCCGGGTATATCTTGCACAGGGAAAGAACTAAATCTCTTTTTCTATGGAATATGCCCCCATTTCACTACCTCTATATCCCACTCATTCCAGGTGTACCTTGCACAGGTAGGATATAACACATCGGTATTTATTATATATACGCTCAGTGCACTGAGCACTATAGAAAAATACTGTTCATTATGGGTCTATCTAACTAATTAAACCAATTAAAACCATATTTTAGATGTTTCCCCATAGGAAATAATGTTCATTCTTTTTCTTCATGCTTTTTAGTATGTCCCCTATTATTGCCCAGTGTGTTACAGCCAGAAATCGGCCAAAAAATGAACTAGCCTTCCAACCTGCAGGATAATGAACGCTTGCCTACTGGTCCTATTCCAAGGGCCAATCAATAATGTAAACGAGTTTGGGCCTAAATAAACTGTCAGCCGATGACACGATCGGCTGATAGTTTTCTCTATTCCACCGAGCGATAATCGACCGAATCGGGCCAATTATTGCACCGTGAAATAGGCTCTTAAGCTGGGAGGAATAGGTCTATTTGGATCAATACTAGGCTACTAGATAATATACCCGATTTCCCAGTGGATAAAATATAACTTTTATTATCGTATTTAAAAATAGATACTCTTGCATTCCGTATCTACTGTCACTGTCGTATTTATTTATTTTTTGCACAGAAAACAATAGTCCAGGCGATTTTCTTTTTTTTTTTTTTTTTTTAATTCTTTATTTTGGGATCAACAAGAGTGGAAGTGCGGGGACAGCACCCCCGTCTCCCGGAAACACACATTGACAATCAAGACAGAGCAAGAAAAACAGGAAACGGATTTGTGCCTAAATTAAACAGCGACAAATAGAAAACTCGGACTGTATACACCAGATAATATCATGTTCATAGCAATAACCCATACGAGGGCCCTGTCAATATTACTATTCGTGATGGTTGTCTCCGGGTTAGAAGGCCCATCCCGACCTCCACCCCGAATCCACCAAGTTTTTCCAAATAGAGTCCCCCCAAGGGGGGGCCTCCCCTATCCTCAAAAAAAAAAAAGAAAACGGGGAGAAGAGGAAGCATAGGTGCTAGAAGGGGAGGAGAGAGAGCAGAGAGGGGAGCAAGAAGAGGGGAGGAAAAAGGAGGAGAAGAAGGGGGGGGGGGGGATGGGAATGGGAAGGAATAGGGGAGTGGAGGGCAGCCTCTCCAGCGTCACCCCTCCAGGCAGGCCTAGCCCGATCGGTCCAGAGCTGTTGGCCAACTTGGGCATAGAGGGGGGATCATCTATCCAGTGTCTGGAGTGTCATCACTCAACAGCATCAGATAATCCGGGGAACCCCTGAATTCCATCCATGCAAACCAGGTCGCTGTGAATTTGGCATTGTGTTCGTGGAGGATAGACGTCAAGTCCTCCATGTACATAATGTCATTCACCTTCGTTATCCATAAGGATGTTGGGGGCGCTGAAGGTTTTTTCTAGAGCAGTGGGATACAGGCTCTGGCGGCCATGACCAGGAACCGTAACAAGGAATTCTTGTAGAGATGAGTGGGAAGTGGGCAGTGATGCAGGAGGAAAAGTGCCAGAGAAAGCTCAAAAGAAGCATCTGTCACCTTCTTGATTACCTGTCGGATCGTATTCCAGAAAGGTAATAAAATCGGACAGGACCAGAAAATATGTAGATGCGTACCAATGGCAGAGCCGCATCGCCAGTATAGAGGGTTAACATTCGGCCTAATAGCATGAAGCCTGGCTGGCACCTGGTACCAACGGGTTAGTATCTTGTACCCTGCTTCTTGGAAGTTGGAACATACTGAGGACTTATGAACTAAGGTGAGTATTCTGTCCCGTTGGGGGTTAGACAGCGTAAGGTTCAAATCTGCCTCCCACTTAAGCAAAAAGTCAGGGGGAGGAGGGTCAGGAGGAGAGATTAGCAAGGAGTAAGTCAATGACAAGGTGTGCCGCAGCGGACCTTCCTCCATACATAGGGATTCAAAGGCAGTGTAAGAAGTAGCAAATGTTGAGACCATGGGAAGAGTGTGCAGGAAATGACGGAGTTGGTTAATGCGCCAGATCCCCAAAGGGGCTGGATCTGCCTGTTCCCCCAGTGCAGCAGAGGTCACCTACTCCGAACCCGAGCGGAAAGAAGCGGTCCGGAACCTGCCCGCCCTCACCCAGGAGCGGAAAACCGGCATGAACTGTGGGCCCAATAGTTGGGTGGGTACTCAACACTGGCAGATTGGATGGGTGCAGCCAAGGAAGGCAGGCCAGTGGAATAAGCGTGAATGATTGTTTCAATTTAACCCAAGGTTTGCTATCCGTGTGTCTGCACCAATCCACTGCCCTGGATAACAACGCTGCTCAGTGGTACAGACGGGAGTCCCACTCCCCCTTGTGACTTGGGCCTACACAGCATTGTCCGTTTTAGCCGGGCAGGTTTATTATTCCAGATAAAGCGTATTTGTAGAGACGTGAGCGCTTTGAAGAAGGAGTTGGGAATGTTAACCGGCATGCACTGGAAAAGATAAAGGAGACTGGGTAGCAGGGACATTTTAAAAATGGCACATCTACCAAACCAGGAGAAATACCCCCTGGCCCACACGGCACACTGAGACTGCAATTTGGATAACATTGGTGGAAAATTTAGGGAATATAGCTTACGCAGGTCGGAAGGAAGCAAGATCCCCAGGTATTTAATCGCCTCTCTGGCCCATTTGAAACTAAAAGACTCACGCAACGCCACTACAGTTCTGTCCGTGAGCCCCACGCTCATCGCTTCGGATTTGGAAAAGTTTATTTTAAAGTTGGAAACATGAGCATATTCATCCAATTCCCTCATGAGGGAGGGGAGGGACACCGACGGGTTGGACATGAAAAATAGTAAATCATCCGCATAGGCAGCAATTTTGTGAGTATGTCCACCCACCGGTATCCCCCCCCCCCCCCCCACATCCACATTGGCTCGTATGTGGCAAAGGAGTGGTTCCAGCATAAGTATGAAAATAAGCGGGGAAAGCGGGCACCCCTGCCTGGTGCCGTTTTTAATGGGGAATTCATCAGATAGGAGGCCATTCACCCTGACCCGTGCAGTTGGGCTACTATACAAGGCCGAGACCCATTTCAGGAACTTCGGGCCCAAGCCTAAATATTTCAGGGACTCCACCATGAAGGGCCAATTAACTATCAAACGCCTTCTCTGCGTCCGTGGACAGTAGCATTAAAGGCGTGTCAAGAGATTTGGCCTTATGGAGAAGAGCAATTGCCCTCATGGTGTTGTCCCTGGCTTCTCTTCCAGGCATGAAACCCACCTGATCAGGGTGAACCACCGTCCCCAGCGTCTGCGCAAGTCTAGAGGCAAGAATCTTAGAGAATAGCTTTAGATCTACGTTGAGGTGGGAAATGGGGCGGTAATTGCTACATAATGTGCTATCCTTCCCTTCTTTCGGAATAACATATATGTGCACGTGTGGAGTCTAGGGGCATCTCCCCCAGTTCGGAAACCGTGTTGAAGGCTTTAATAAAAAAAGGGGGCCAACTGGGTCTGGAATCTCTTGTAATAGGCTAGTGTGAACCCGTCCGGGCCAGGGGCCCTCCCCGACTAGGTTTCTTGGATTGCCGAGATGAATTCCCCGGTGGAAATAGGTGTCTCCAGGGTCTCAGTTATCGATTCATCTAATCGAGGCATTCCCGACTCAGGTATAGTTTAATGCGGTCTGCAAAGTCACTGCTCTTAGTAGCGGAATTGGAGTCGTCCACTGAATAGAGCTTAGCATAGTACGCCCGGAACTCTCCTGCTATGTCGGAAGGGATGTGTAAGGGGATCTGGGACTCCGACCGTATTACCGGGTTGTAGGAGCGGAGTTGTTGCGCGCGTAACGCCCTAGCTAGAGCCCTCCCTGGTTTGTTGCCATGTTCGTAGTAATAGCGTTTACATTTAGAGAGGGTGGCCTTGGCGTTGTGTATAAGATGCGCTCTGAGCTCTTCTCTTTTGGACAGGAGCTGTCCTTTAGAATCAGTGGACAGAGTACTCTTATGGGCTGTTTCCAGGACTTTCAGTTGAGCCAGGAGGCGCTCAGTCTTGAGCGATCTCTCATTTTTCATCCGTGCCCCATGCTTCACTAGTATTCCCCTAATGACATATTTATGCGCTTCCCACACAGACATTGGCGAGACCTCAGGCGTGTTGTTTTCGGGAAAGTAAGAATCCTGGCGCAGCAGGAAGTAGTCCAGCCTGGAATATGAGTCGTGGGGAGCGGAATAAAACGTAAAATCCTTGTCGGCGGGGTGGCAGATGCGCCAAACCTCAACTAGCCTGTGTTCATGCAGAGTCAATCGGATCCGCCTTAGTGCAGATGTGCTTATGTGGGAGAACCCCGCGGAGGTATCTAGTCTGGGATCCAGGGCGATGCTCAGATCACCCCCCAGCACTAAAGTCTCCTCAGCAAAGTCCTCTAGTGTGTACAACATCTGCGTCAGGGCTGTTCCCTGGTTTACATAGGGTAGATAGAGGGTGGCGAATGTGAAGGTGTGTGTCGCGATGCGGCCCTTAAGGAGCACCATCCTACCTGCATCATCACAAGAAGTCTCTACATGTTCCCACGGCAAACTTTTGGATATCAGAATACAGGAACCACATGCTTTCGGATTCGGTGAAAAACTGTGATACGAAAAAGGAAAGGAAGAGTTAGCGAGAGTAATTTGGTTAGTGGCAGTAAGATGCGTCTCCTGCAAGAAGACCACCTGTAGCTTTTGTTTCCTCAGGAGGTTCATAAGGATGGATCTCTTCCCCGGGTCATGGAGACCTTTTACATTGAGGGTGCCTACCCTGAGAGGGGCAGCCGGAGAGGCTATCCCTGGTAGGTGGGGGGGTCGCAAGGGAAGAATGGGTGGAAAGAGGAAGAGAAAGGAGAGGGCAAGAGAGGGGAAAGAGAGGAACGTAAGAGAGGGGGGTGTAGAAGGAGGAGCAAGTCAGGGAAGAAGGAAAGTGCAGAGAGAAAGAAGACTAGGTAGAGGGCTATGCCCAGAAGAAATATCCACTAGGAGGACCAAGAGGAACCCTAGATGGAGTTGAAAGTGAGGTGGTGGAAAACCATGGGGGAGGTCCGTGGCCAGGGACCGTCTTACTGAACCATACAAACGCTGCGAGGATTAGGTCCGCCTCCTCTCCTAAAATCAGGGAGAAGCCGCCACCCAATTCCCTGCAGGGCACAATACTTAAACCAGGAGTCAACATCAGTATACTAATAACCAGAGGGAAGAACAGTAAGTCACACTTGGGAGGTCAGCTAAGGGGATGTCTGCCGGGAAGGGGGGGGATAGGAGGGACCGCATGACATAACATGGTCTGGTCTGTTGTCCTCTGCTGTGAGGAGGTTGTGGGCGCCATATTGCCCCCGGTCTCCGAGGCTCCCGCCGGTCTGAAAAAGCGGTCTATGCTGCCGGAGGACGCCACTGAACGGGTCACTGGACGAAGTAGGCTGTCTGCTGCAATCCTCTGGCGGGTGGACATCACATAGGAGTTAGGTGAGCCCTGGTTTTTAAGGCTAAAACGGCCACTGGCACGGAGCTCCTGCGAAGTGCGTCTTCACAGCTCCATAGCTAAGCCACGCCCCCGTCCAGGCGCTTTTAAGAAACTTTATAATTGGGTTTATTAGCCAAATATGCCATTATCTGCGTTTAAAAGCCTTTTCCCAGGTCCCCCTCCCTCCTCTTTTCCATCCACTGCAAAAAAAATCAGGAAATTGTGACTTGTTGCATCAGATGTCCCCAGTCTGTTCTAGGGAGAGGGGAGGGGGGAGGAGGGAGCTAGCAGATAACAGAGGATTACAGGCACAGAGCTGGGTGACAACTGTATTCAGAGCTCAGAGAGGTCAGTGGTGACTGTCAGATGAGAGAAAGGGTGAGGGATTTGTAGATTAACTAACTTTTTTTTTTTTTTGTCCTGTTTTGGTCTTTTATTTAGCTCTCTCTATAGGAGAACAATGAAGACAGGGGGGACTTCTTTTTCATGATAAAAATGCATTTTTTGGCTAATAAACCAAATTACAAAGTTTCTTAAAATCGCCTGGACTATTGATTTCTGCAAAAAGAAAATACACGACAGTCACACTTGAAATACAATAATATAGTTATATTTTATCCACTGGAAAATCAGGTATATTATCTAGTAGCCTAGTATTGATCCAAACCTTCCAACCTACCGCTGGTCTTGATACGGGATGGCAGCGTAATCCGGTGATTACACATCAATACAGGAGAGAGCCACACGACCGATCAAGCTTTGCGATGGCTCTATATAGGATCAATGATCGATGACCACAGACAGGACGGAGTCTTCTAATAGGGTCCTTTGTCTTTCCTAAAGGTGCCATCCAGGCTTAAACAAACATGGCTGCTGTCCTCCAGCTTTAACGCCTCTCCTGTGCTCAGTTTGGGTGGGGGAGGAGGGGGTTCAGCTCAGTTCCATTGAAGTGAATGAATTTTAATACCACACACAACCTGAGGACAGGGGTGGTGCTGTTTTTGCAAGAAAGTAGCCATGCTTTTCCTAATCCTGGATATTCCCTTTACCACAGCAAGAGGAGACTTCCCAGTCCCAATCTGGAGCAACCGTCCGACTCCCGAACAGGTTTCCGGGTATGGAAAGCCTTTTTGGCCTTCACCAAAACAGTTTTTATTTATTCTAGACTTCAGCATAATCAGAAAGTACATGTAGTCAGGAGTGTAAGAAGCCTAGAAAGGCACGGTGCTGATACAAGGACCTGACAAGGTATTGTGATTGGGAACAGTTGCGTCGGTTAACACGAAAAGGTCTTTTGCAGTTGCTGAAGCTCGGAAATACAATAACAATAGAAGATTAAAAGAACAAGGGGGGGGGATAAGTGCCTGTGGGTCTCCGCATGCTTCTGAAGGTGCCCTAAAAAGCTGTTACGTCTCCATTGCATTAAATTGGCGGGTTGTCTGCTGGTTGTCTGGTAAGCTACCATGTGGTGTCTTGGAAAGTATGTCTAATATTGTCTTGGATTCGGAGACAACGTAGGAATGAAAGTTTCCCAAATTGTGAAGAATGTTTCCACTCTGCGTTCTTTGAGGCTTGATGCCTCCATCCAATCCATTGTAACCAGAAATAATAGTTTATCTAAGAATAACCTGCCGGAGGGAGGGTGCGCGGACATCCAAACTTGTAAGATGGCTTTGGGCGCCGCTGCAGCCAGAAGATGTAGTTTTCTTGCTCCCCAGTCACATTCATATTTAGCAGAGTCTATCCGGCCAAAAATCCCCCACAGGGCCTCATAGGGTACAAAGGATACAAAGTGTGACGCTGCAAATCTAAATTAAAGTTTAATTTTTTTTTTTTTTATTGAAGAAACTCTATAATAGTTTTTTTTAGGCAAAAAAGCCTCCCCCCCCCCCTTACTACTTATCTGTAAATGATCAGGCAAATACGTCTTCATTACAGAGAAGCCAGTGAAGACTGGTTCTGCTGTCTCCATTATATCCTATAGAGGGGGGAGGGGCCGAGGGAGATGAGCCAGCAGGAAGAGGAGACATGAAGGTCAGCTGTTTGTAGACTGTCTAGGCACCTAAAACGCTGGATTCAGAGGTCAGAAAGGTTAGTGTTCATCTAGGAACCAGGCCTTACATAGTAAGAGAGGAGCCTGCCCCCCCGGTATTACATAGGGAGAGAGGAGCCTGCCCGCCAGGTATTACATAGGGAGAGAGGAGCCTGCCCGCCAGGTATTACATAGGGAGAGAGAAGCCTGCCCGCCAGGTATTACATAGGGAGAGAGGAGCCTGCCCGCCAGGTATTACATAGTAAGAGAGGAGCCTGCCCCCCCGGTATTACATAGGGAGAGAGGAGCCTGCCCGCCAGGTATTACATAGGGAGAGAGGAGCCTGCCCGCCAGGTATTACATAGGGAGAGAGGAGCCTGCCCGCCAGGTATTACATAGGGAGAGAGGAGCCTGCCCGCCAGGTATTACATAGGGAGAGAGGACCCTGCCCGCCAGGTATTACATAGGGAGAGAGGAGCCTGCCCTCCAGGTATTACATAGGGGGTGGGAGCCTGCCCGCCAGGTATTACATAGGGAGAGAGGACCCTGCCCGCCAGGTATTACATAGGGAGAGAGGAGCCTGCCCGCCAGGTATTACATAGGGAGAGAGGAGCCTGCCCGCCAGGTATTACATAGGGAGAGAGGAGCCTGCCCGCCAGGTATTACATAGGGAGAGAGGAGCCTGCCCGCCAGGTATTACATAGGGAGAGAGGAGCCTGCCCGCCAGGTATTACATAGGGAGAGAGGAGCCTGCCGCCAGGTATTACATAGGGAGAGAGGAGCCTGCCCGCCAGGTATTACATAGGGGGAGAGGAGCCTGCCCGCCAGGGCTTACATAGGGAGAGAGGAGCCTGCCCACCAGGTATTACATAGGGAGAGAGGAGCCTGCCGCCAGGTATTACATAGGGAGAGAGGAGCCTGCCCGCCAGGCATTACATAGGGAGAGAGGAGCCTGCCCGCCAGCTATTACATAGGGAGAGAGGAGCCTGCCCGCCAGGCATTACATAGGGAGAGAGGAGCCTGCCCGCCAGCTATTACATAGGGAGAGAGGAGCCTGCCCGCCAGGTATTACATAGGGAGAGAGGAGCCTGCCCACCAGGTATTACATAGGGAGAGAGGAGCCTGCCCGCCAGGTATTACCAGGGCCGTTTCTAGCACCGTGCAGGCCGGGCCACTGCACGGGGCGATGACAGCTAGGGGGCGCCCTCCCTCCCTCACTCAGCAGCAGTGACATTCTGCACACAGGCAGCAGGCTCGGACTTCAGAGCGCCCACACACACAGCACCTGGCTCCTGGGGGCTCCTTTGTGGCCTGTGTACAGGGAAGAGGATAGAGGAGGCAGCAGGGTCTTCCCCACGTTCCCCTGCGGCTCTACTGATCATCCAGCACAGGCAGCAGCTCCTGTGTGACAGCGTCTCCTCCCCCGACCCGGCCTGCACACAGCTGAGGAGAAGGTCTGTGTAAGTGCTGCTGCAGGGGGAGGGGGAGAGGGGGGTCACTGAGGGGGATCAGCAGTGTTGGGGTGTATGTAATTGTGGGGTGGGGGGTGATGGGCAGCTTTATACCCACAGTCTATACTTTCTCATCTTCCTCATCCTTTCCACCTTAGCTCAGGACCCTTTGCAGTATAGGACCTCAGCCTGATGATTTAACCCTTCCTAGACTGCACCCAGCTACAAAAAGTTAAGAGTTCAATGTGAAAGGCATGTGTGATGTCCTATAGTATGTATAGTGTGATGCTAATATTCTATGTATGTGTGATGTCCTATGGTATGTATAGTGTGATGTTAATATTCTATGTATGTGTGATGTCCTATAGTATGTATAGTGTGATGCTAATATTCTATGTATGTGTGATGTCCTATGGTATGTATAGTGTGATGTTAATATTCTATGTATGTGTGATGTCCTATAGTATGTATAGTGTGATGCTAATATTCTATGTATGTGTGATGTCCTATAGTATGTATAGTGTGATGTCCTATAGTATGTATAGTGTGATGTCCTATAGTATGTATAGTGTGATGCTAATATTCTATGTATGTGTGATGTCCTATAGTATGTATAGTGTGATGTCCTATAGTATGTATAGTGTGATGTCCTATAGTATGTATAGTGTGATGCTAATATTCTATGTATGTGTGATGTCCTATAGTATGTATAGTGTGATGTCCTATAGTATGTATAGTGTGATGTCCTATAGTATGTATAGTGTGATGCTAATATTCTATGTATGTGTGATGTCCTATAGTATGTATAGTGTGATGTCCTATAGTATGTATAGTGTGATGTCCTATAGTATGTATAGTGTGATGCTAATATTCTATGTATGTGTGATTTCCTATGGTATGTATAGTGTGATGCTAATATTCTATGTATGTGTGATTTCCTATAGTATGTATAGTGTGATGCTAATATTCTATGTATGTGTGATGTCCTATAGTATGTATAGTGTGATGCTAATATTCTATGTATGTGTGATGTCCTATAGTATGTATAGTGTGATGCTAATATTCTATGTATGTGTGATTTCCTATGGTTTGTATAGTGTGATGCTAATATTCTATGTATGTGTGATTTCCTATGGTATGTATAGTGTGATGCTAATATTCTATGTATGCAGGGCTCCAGATGGCGACCAAAATGGTCGCCAATGCGACTGACATTTTGCAAATGGCGCCCAGATTTATTAATCTGGGCGCCATTTGCGACTGGCCCCGGCGGCGGCGCGCTGTCTCTTTAAGATGCGCGGCTGATGCGCGGCTGCCGGGGGTGTCCCGTCCTATCCCCGGCAGCGCGGCGCATCAGTGAGCTGCCTGGGGCCCTGACTTCCGGCACAGGAAGCGCACGTCAGAGACGCTTCCTGTGTCAGAAGTCACAGCCCCGGCGTACAGGGAGCTCACTGACGCGCCGCGCTGCCGGGGATAGGACGGGACACCCCCGGCAGCCGCACATCAGCCGGGGACAGCGTCCGAAGAAGAAGAGGATCGCCGGGGGAGTGGGTTGTCAGGTGAGTTTGTGTGTTTGTTTTTTTTAAATATTGCTTAGCATAGAGGAAAGGGGGGGGGCTTTATAATGGGGGGAAGAGAAGGGGGGCATCTATAATGGGGGGAGAAGAGGGGCCATCTTCAAGGGGAGGGGAGGGGGTATCTATAAGGGGGGGAGAAGAGGGGGCATCTATAATGGGGGGGAGAGGGGGCATCTATAAGGGGAGGGGGTATCTATAAGGGGGGGCATCTATAAGGGGAGGGGGTATCTATAAGGGGAGGGGGTATCTATAAGGGGGGGAGAAGAGGGGGCATCTATAATGGGGGGAGAGGGGGCATCTATAAGGGGAGGGGGTATCTATAAGGGGGGAGAAGAGGGGGCATCTATAATGGGGGGAGAGGGGGCATCTATAAGGGGAGGGGGTATCTATAAGGGGGAAGAAAAGGGGGCATCTATAAGGGGAGGGGGTATCTATAAGGGGGGGAGAAGAGGGGGCATCTATAATGGGGGGAGGAGGGGGCATCTATAATGGGGGGAGGAGGGGGTCATCTATAAGGGGAGGGGGTATCTATAAGGGGGGGAGAAGAGGGGGCATCTATAATGGGGGGGGAAAGGGGGCATCTATAATGGGGGGGGGGAGAGGGGGCATCTATAATGGGGGGGAGGAGGGGGCATCTATAATGGGGGTAGAGAGGGTCATCTATAAGGGGAGGGGGCCATCTATAAGTGTAGGGCAAACTGGCTGCAGACACTGGGAGATAGATATATGCACAATTATTATTATCAGGGCCCCTCAGGTGTCTGTATTGTAGGGGGTCACTTGCATTAGTCACTAGGTGAGAGATATATCTATCTATATACACATCTTGTGGGGGGTCACTATGGCTGCAGTCATAAGTATAGCTCAGTATGTATAGACTGTTGCAAGCTTTTAAAGGGAACCTGTCACCCCCGGTGACGGGGTGACAGGCTCCCAACCCCCCGTTAGAATCCCCTATACTCACCTCATCGCGCCGGGTCCCGCTTCTGAAGATGGTCGGGTCACGGAGATCTCAGCCTCTGCAGCCCGGCGCGCACACTGAGAGATGAGTCCAACGCTCATAGAGAATGACGGAGTGCTGGACTCTCCCGTCATTCTCTATGAGCGTTGGACTCATCTCTCAGTGTGCACGCCGGGCTGCAGCGGCTGAGATCTCCGTGACCCCGACCATCTTCAGAAGCGGGGTGAAGATGAGGTGAGTATAGGGGGTTCTAACGGGGGGTTGGGAGCCTGTCACCCCGGTACGGGGGTCGACAGGTTCCCTTTAAGTTCAAGTTCAGAAGAGTAAGCCTCATTAAAAGGCTAGCCAAGTGAGGCTGAAGTACTGAGTCAGACTGGATATGGTTGTCAGACTGGATATGGTTGTCAAGTTGCAAGTTTCCATGTTGAACGTTTTCAAACTAAGAAAAGAAAGGATCTAAAGGAGGAGGATGAGGAGGAGGAGGAGGAGGAGGCTGCCGCGGCCTCTGCACACAGTAAGTCCCATTTAACATAACATTAATTTTACATGGTTTAAAATGTTGGCGACCAAATATTCTATTTGGCGCCTAAATTTTTCAGGTTAGGAGCCAATGGCTCCCAGGTAAATTTTTTAGTCTGGAGCCCTGGTATGTGTGATGTCCTATAGTATGTATAGTGTGATGCTAATATTCTATGTATGTGTGATGTCCTATGGTATGTATAGTGTGATGTTAATATTCTATGTATGTGTGATGTCCTATGGTATGTATAGTGTGATGCTAATATTCTATGTATGTGTGATGTCCTATGGTATGTATAGTGTGATGCTAATATTCTATGTATGTGTGATGTCCTATGGTATGTATAGTGTGATGCTAATATTCTATGTATGTGCAGGGCCGGCCTTAAGGTAGATGGCGCCCTGTGCGAAACTTTTTTCGCATCCCCCCCCCCCCCCCCAGGGGATCTGCTGAGACCTCCTCAAGGTGACATAAAGCTCCTACAGCTTCCCACTCCTCCAGACGACATCCAACACCTATCACCCGAGCCATACACACAACTACTACCCCCTCCAGCCATACACACAACTACTACTTATCTAGCCATACACACAACTACTACCCCCACCAACTATACACACAACTACTACCCCCACCAGCCATACACACAACTACTACTATCTCCCCCAGCCATACACACAACTACTACTCACCCAGTCACACACAACTTCCCCCTCCAGCCATACACACAACTACTACTTCCCTCTCCATCCATACACACAACTACTACCTCCCCCAGCCATGTAGTAGTTGTGTGTATGACTGGAGGGGGAAGTAGTATCCAGTACACACACAAGCACATCTACACATTGAAAATACATTATATAACAGAACACACACTACAAACACATTATATAACAGTACACCCCCCATACACATTATATAGTACACACATATACAATTTCACACATATTTAAACACACATTGTGCATATATAAACCTCCAGTACACACACATGCACACCTATACATTGAAAATACTTTATCTATATACATATACTTGCACTTACATACATCTAGCTGGCAGCTGGTTGTGGATAATGCAACAGCTGATGACTGGGCCCCTTCCTCGAACAAGCGATGCTATTGGGGGGGGGGTATATATATCCAGTATTAACAATAATACCAGTATAAAGAAGGAAATATTATCACCATACATATTACTGCTATACTGTTACTGCCCAAATCCTGTATACTGAGACCAATATTACCAATAATACTAGTATACAAGGGGGAAATATTACCACCACACCACAACCACTACCATCACCACTATATTGTTGCTGACCCAATCCGGTATACGAAATCCATATTACCACCACATACTGATTAACACCACCACATACTGACTAATACCACCGCATACTGACTAACACTACCGCCACTACTGAATAATCCACTGTACATAGATCACTATCACCTCATCCAGTCATATAGAGGTGGACACAGCTCTACACAGGTTCTGTACACCATATACATTAGAGTGCAGTTATATCAAGTGACTCACAGGGGACGTCTTCTATGATCAGAGTTGTTCCCCTTTAATTTTCTTCTTCTTCTGCCCTGGGCCATTCTCCGTGCCACGAATCCACAGAATCTGCTAGACAAATATATTAGGCTCCTCACTCTGGCACCATCCTCATCTCTCTACACACTGCACATCTGTATCGGCCCCTTTACACACTCATTTAGTGAGTAGGCTGACACTATGTGATCCCCCTCTAGTATATGGCCCCCCCCTCTATTCAGCCTACTTATAGATGGCCCCTTGTTCAGTCTTCCCTATATATGACCCCATCTGCATCTCCTTGAGAACCCCCCTCTGTGTAGTCCCCCTATAGTATATGGTACCCCTCTTTGTAGCCCTCCCTTATAGATGGCCCCCTCTTTGTAGCCCTCCCTTATAGATGGCCCCCTCTTTGTAGTCCCCCTTACAGATGGCCCCCCTGTGTTGACCCCCTTATAAATGGCACCCGTGTTGTCCATTCCCTTGTAGATGGCCCCCCTGTGTTGTCCATCCCCCTTACAGATGGCCCCCTTATGTTGTCCCCCTTATAGATTGCCCCATTATGTTGTCTCCCCCTTATGTTGTCCCCCCCTTATAGATTGCCACCTTATGTTGTCTCCCCCCTTATAGATTGCCCCTTTATGTTGTCTGCCCCTTTATAGATTGCCCCCTTATGTTGTCTGCCCCCCATATAGATTGCCCCTTTATGTTGTCTGCCCCCTTATAGATTGCACCTTTATGTTGTCTGCCCCATATACATTGCCCCTTTATGTTGTCTGCTTCCATATAGATTGCCCCTTTATGTTGTCTGCCCCTTTATAGATTGCCCCTTTATGTTGTATGCCCCCTTATAGATTGCCCCTTTATGTTGTATGCCCCCTTATAGATTGCCCCTTTATGTTGTATGCCCCCTTATAGATTGCCCCTTTATGTTGTCTGCCTCCACATAGATTGCCCCTTTATGTTGTCTGCCTCCACAGTTTGCACCCCTATGTTGTCTGCCTCCACATAGTTTCCCCCCCCCCTATGTTGTCTGCCTCCACATAGTTTGCCCCCCCTATGTTGTCTGCCTCCACATAGTTTGCCCCCCTATGTTGTCTGCCCCCACATAGTTTGCCCCCCCTATGTTGTCTGCCTCCACATAGTTTGCCCCCCTATGTTGTCTGCCCCCACATAGTTTGCCCCCCTTATGTTGTCTGCCTCCTTTGTGCAGATTGAAAAAACAAAAACACATAACTCACCTAACATCTCGCTCCCACGCCGCGGCTCTCGTCTTCTGCATCGCCCCCGGCCGATGCGCGCTCTCTGGGCATGTCCCCGACACCGCACACACCAGTGACCTCAGCGTGTGCCTGTGCCGGAAGTACAAGGACACTGGCTGACGCCGAGGTCACTGATGCGTGCTCTGCTGGGGAATCCCCAGGGAGCGCGTCAGCTGTAGGCGTACTGTTTGATCAGTCTTGTGACCGCAAGCACTGTTCTGCTTGCGGTCACAAGATTGATAGGACAGTACACGGCGCCCATGAGAAGGCAGAGGGGAGCCCGGGAGGAACAGGCACTGGAGGAGGGCGCCGGGCGGACAGCTAGGGGAGCGCTCTGCCTGAACGCCCCCCAGCTGGCCGGGAGTGATGCGCCCTGTGCAAGCGCACAGGGCGCACACCCCAAAGGCCGGCCCTGTGTATGTGTGATGTCCTATGGTATGTATAGTGTGATGTTAATATTCTATGTATGTGTGATGTCCATACTGTGTAGTATACTAGTGTGTGTGTGTGTATATATATGTTAGTACTTATCTATTGATCTGTCTGTATATATATACTAGCTTCACATGTACCGGATTCGCAGCGGATTTCAGGCTGTGAGTTTGCTAGTGTGATTTTCAATAGGGTTACATATCCACAGCAGAATTTACATTCCGCTGCGAATATGTAACTCGGCCCCTTTAACCCCTACTGCCCGCAGCATACATTACCTCGGTCAGTCCCGCTCAGCCAATCAGTGCACGGCCGCGCTGCAGTCACTGATTGGCTGAGCAGGACTGATGGGAGCCTCACATGCAGCTGCGGCACAGAGCGGGTAATGTATGCTGGGGGGGGGGGGGGGGGTTAAAGGAGCCGGGTTACATACTTGCAGTAGGATGTAAATTCTGCTGCGGATTTGTAACCCCATTGAAAATCAGCGTGAAATCCACTGTGAATGCAGTAAGTGTGCAGCTACCTTTACAGTAAGTGCCAGAACCAGACCCGCATGGTGCAGCTGTTGATTAAGGCAGCCTGGAAAAAAAAAAGATACAGCTGCAACATCCGGTTCTGGAACTTACCATAGGTTTATAAGGGTACATCCACACACACCACATGTGCAGTAGGTTTCACGCTGCGAGTTTCACAGTGAAATCTGCTGCGATACTGATTTCTATTACAGTCTATGGCGCTGCATTCTTGAGGCGGATTTTCATTCTGCTGGAAGAATGTATAGTGCCATAGACTTGTAAAAGATAAAGCAAACCATTAACTTAGATTTCCCCGGTAACGCTACTAGCGGTGCCCGGAAGATGCCAAAACGCTCCCTTGCTTTGTGTTCTCGGTCCTTTGTAGAACATTTAGCTGCTGAAATGAAGTCTATTATTTTGGCGCATGAAACAAGCAAAGAGCCGGGAACTGGTCATCTGGGCTGTGACTAGTCATCTGGGCTGTGACTAGTCACTGCTCTCTGCCTGTCAGGGAGCTCTGCAGGATGACTGACAGGAAAAGAGGTTACTTAGAAGCCTCTTTTCCTGTCAATCATCTCAGAACGCATCCTTTTTTTAACGTACACAAAAATTTAGTCTACCATGTTTTTGTGCACATTAAAAAAGCAGATGCGTTTTTTTTAAATAATGGAAGTTAATAGAAAAACGAATCAAAATAAATGCACACAAGTGCAAAAACGTAGTGTAAACCCAGCTTTAGTAAATTCAATGGGACCTGCGCATGCTCCAGAGGTGGTGTAGGGGGGGGGGGGGGGCGCTTTTTTCAGAGTCGCCCTGTTGCCAAAATGGCCTAGAAACTGCCCTGGGTATTACACAGGGAGAGAGGAGCCTGCCCGCCAGGTATTACATAGGGAGAGAGGAGCCTGCCCGCCAGGTATTACATAGGGGGTGGGAGCCTGCCCGCCAGGTATTACATAGGGAGAGAGGAGCCTGCCCGCCAGGTATTACATAGGGAGAGAGGAGCCTGCCCGCCAGGTATTACATAGGGAGAGAGGAGCCTGCCCGCCAGGTATTACATAGGAAGAGAGGAGCCTGCCCGCCAGGTATTACACAGGGAGAGAGGAGCCTGCCCGCCAGGTATTACATAGGGAGAGAGGAGCCTGCCCGCCAGGTATTACATAGGGAGAGAGGAGCCTGCCCGCCAGGTATTACATAGGGAGAGAGGAGCCTGCCCGCCAGGTATTACATAGGGAGAGAGGAGCCTGCCCGCCAGGTATTACATAGGGAGAGAGGAGCCTGCCCGCCAGGTATTACATAGGGAGAGAGGAGCCTGCCGCCAGGTATTACATAGGGAGAGAGGAGCCTGCCCGCCAGGTATTACATAGGGAGAGAGGAGCCTGCCCGCCAGGTATTACATAGGGAGAGAGGAGCCTGCCCGCCAGCTATTACATAGGGAGAGAGGAGCCTGCCCGCCAGGTATTACATAGGGATAAATACAAAGGATAAAAAGTGATGTGCCCCCACCCCCCAAGTCGCCCGTCACCCCCCGTCCCCATATACTCACCTGATCCTGGAGCTCCTTCTTCCTCGGCGTCCTGGCTGGTTATGAAGTGCGCATGCGCTCCAGAACCAGCCAACACTTAAAATTTAAAGTGACAGAGACCAATTTGGTCTCTGTCACTGAACTATGATTACTGTGATAGAAAATATCACAGTAATCATAGTAATACAGTGAAAATGAATGTGTAGAAGTGGAAAAAGTGACAAACATACAAAAAAATAAAACACACTTTTTATTATAGTAATAATTACAGTTCACTCCCAAATTACCCCTAACCCCCCCCAGATTACCTGTAACCAGGCAAGTTGCCCGTAACCACCCTAGGTTGTCCGTAATCACGCCAGATTGCACGTAACTCCCCAGATTACACGTAACCACCGCACGTTGCCAGTGTCCCCCTCCAGATTGTCCGTAATCACCCCAGATTGCCTGTAACCACCCCAAATTACATGTACCCACCCCAGATTACCTATAAGCACTTCAGTTTATCAGTAACAATTCTAGATTGTCTGTAACCCCCCAAGGTTGCCCGTAACCACCGCAGGTTGCGCATAACCACCCCAGATTGCCCGTAATCATGCCAGATTACATGTAACCCCCCAGATTGCACGCAACCACCGCAGGTCGCCTCTAACCACCGCACGTCGCCACTGACCATCGCACGTCGCCTCTGACCACCCCACATTGCCTCTGACCCCCTCCAGATTGCCCGTAACCACGCCAGATTACAGGTACCCACCGCAGATTACCTATTAGCACTTCAGTTTATCCGTAACCACCCCACGTTGCCCGTGACCACCCCATGTTGACCGTATCCACCTCAGACTGCCCGTAACCACCTCCAGATTACCCGGAACCACCCCAGGCTGTCCGTAACCACCCCACATTACCTGTAATCTAATTTTTTTTATTGTATTTTAGTAACTGTGCTATTCTAATAACTATTACTAGCTGCGGTTTTGCTCCAGCAAATTGGCGCTCCCTTCCCTCCTGAGCCCCGCTGTATGCCCATGCAGTGGTTTATGCCCACATATGGGGTACCGTTGTACTCAGGAGAACCTGTGTTACAGATTTTGGGGTAAATTTTTTCTCCTGTTCCTCGTGAAATTGAGAAATTTCAAACTAAACCAACTTATTATTCGAAAAATTAGAGTTTTTCATTTTTACTGTGTAATTTTCAATACTTTCCTCTAACACCTGTGGGGTCAAAATGCTCATCCTACCCCAAGATGAATTCTTTGAGGGGTGTGCTTTCCAAAATGGGGTGACTTTTGGGGGGGGGGGGTTTATTCTGTAGACACTACAGGGGCTCTGCAAACGCACCTGGCGCTCGGAAACTTCTTCAGCAAAATCTGCAATGGAAAAGCTAATTGGCGCTCCCTTCCTTCTGAGCCCGGCTGTGTGCCCATGCAGTGGTTTACGCCCACATATGGGGTACCGTAGTACTCAAGAGAACCTGCGTTACAAATTTTGGGGTGCTTTTTCTCTCATGTTCCTTTTGAAAATGAGAAACTTTAATCTTAACAAATATATTATTGGAAAATTTTAATTTTTCATTTTTTTCAGGCCTAATTGTGAATACTTTCCTCCAGCCCCTGTAGGGTTAAAATGCTCATTATACCCCTAGATTAATTCTTTAAGGTGTCTAGTTTCAAAAATGGCGTCACTTATGGGGGTTTCCAGTATACAAACCTAAATCAACTTAAAAAAAAAAAAGAACTGGTCCCTAAAAAAAATCAGTTTTGGAAACTTTCACGAAAATGTGATAATTTGCTGATAAATTTCTAAGCCCCGTAACACCCTAAAAAAGTAAAATATGTTTATGAAATGAAGCCAGAATAAAGAGGACATATTGGTAATGTGACTTTGTAACTAATTTCTGTAATACGACTTTCTTTTTTTAGAAGCAGAGAATTTCAAAGTTCATAAAATGCTAATTTTAAAAATTTTTCATGATATTTTGATGTTTTTCACAAAAAAACACACAAAGTAGTGACCAAATTTTGCCACTAATATAAAGTGCCATATGTGACGAAAAAACTATCTCAGAATCGCTAGCATACGTTAAACCATCACTGAGCTATAAGCGCATAAACTGAGACAGGTCAGATTTTGAAAAATGAGCCTGGTCTTTTAGGTGCAAATAGGCTTGGTCCTGAAGGGGTTAAAATGTCGCTGTCACTACACAAACCTTTTGACATCTCATAGGGACATATCAAAAGTCTTGATCGGTCGGGGTCTGAGTGTTCACACTTGTACCAATCGGCTGCAGCGCATCCTCTCCCAGCTCTGAGCCGTGGCATTAGTGGGGCTCCATTATGTGTACGGCTCCAGGTATCGTCCTATCCTTTATGTATCTGATCAACCATTATCCGCCTCTCACTGAATCTGTATGAACCAATCAGCTTAATGGTTCTGGGGTGGCGTCGCATCCTCTCTTCACTAATTATGAGTTTCATCCTCCTCTGGGGTGGAGGCTACTGTTCTCTGCTGAGTTCAGAAGAACATGTTTAAAGGGGCACTCCAGTGAAAATTTTTCTCTCAGATTAACTGGTTCCAGAAAGTTATATAGATTTGTAATTTAATTTAAAAATCTCCAGTCTTCCAGTACTTATAAGCTGCTGTATGTCCTGCAGTAAGTGGTGTATTCTCTCCAGTCTGACACATTGCTCTCTGCTGCCACCTCTGTCCATGTCAAGAACTGCCCAGAGCAGCAGCAAATCCCCATAGAAAACCTCTCCTGCTCTGGACAGTTCCTGACATGGACAGAGGTGGCAGCAGAGAGCACTGTGTCAGACTGGACAGAATACACCACTTCCTGTAGGACATACAGCAGCTGATAAGTACTGGAAGATTGGAGATTTTTAAATTAAATTACAAATCTATATAACTTTCTGGAACCACTTGATTTGAGAGAAAAAGATTTCCGCTGGAGTACTCCTTTAAAGTCCAAAACATGCAGAAGATTAAAGGGGTATTCCAAGATAAAACCAAAGAATAGGGGACAAATAAGAGACTGCAGGGGTCCGACCTCTGTACCCCCCACCGGTCTCCATATCGGCCCGCGGCTCCTTTGTTTTACAGGTGCAGCATGTGACTATTCACTCTCTACAAAGCCGAGTGCTGTACTCTGCTCTTTCTGATGGCTCCATAGCGAGTACGACCTCCCTGTATATGAGGTGTCTGCACAGTACGACCTCCCTGTATATGAGGTGTCTGCACAGTACTACCTCCCTGTATATGAGGTGTCTGCACAGTACTACCTCCCTGTATATGAGGTGTCTGCACAGTACTACCTCCCTGTATATGAGGTGTCTGCACAGTACTACCTCCCTGTATATGAGGTGTCTGCACAGTACGACCTCCCTGTATATGAGGTGTCTGCACAGTACGACCTCCCTGTATATGAGGTGTCTGCACAGTACTACCTCCCTGTATATGAGGTGTCTGCACAGTACGACCTCCCTGTATATGAGGTGTCTGCACAGTACGACCTCCCTGTATATGAGGTGTCTGCACAGTACGACCTCCCTGTATATGAGGTGTCTGCACAGTACTACCTCCCTGTATATGAGGTGTCTGCACAGTACTACCTCCCTGTATATGAGGTGTCTGCACAGTACGACCTCCCTGTATATGAGGTGTCTGCACAGTACTACCTCCCTGTATATGAGGTGTCTGCACAGTACTACCTCCCTGTATATGAGGTGTCTGCACAGTACTACCTCCCTGTATATGAGGTGTCTGCACAGTACTACCTCCCTGTATATGAGGTGTCTGCACAGTACGACCTCCCTGTATATGAGGTGTCTGCACAGTACGACCTCCCTGTATATGAGGTGTCTGCACAGTACTACCTCCCTGTATATGAGGTGTCTGCACAGTACTACCTCCCTGTATATGAGGTGTCTGCACAGTACTACCTCCCTGTATATGAGGTGTCTGCACAGTACTACCTCCCTGTATATGAGGTGTCTGCACAGTACGACCTCCCTGTATATGAGGTGTCTGCACAGTACGACCTCCCTGTATATGAGGTGTCTGCACAGTACGACCTCCCTGTATATGAGGTGTCTGCACAGTACGACCTCCCTGTATATGAGGTGTCTGCACAGTACGACCTCCCTGTATATGAGGTGTCTGCACAGTACGACCTCCCTGTATATGAGGTGTCTGCACAGTACTACCTCCCTGTATATGAGGTGTCTGCACAGTACGACCTCCCTGTATATGAGGTGTCTGCACAGTACGACCTCCCTGTATATGAGGTGTACCGTGTACATTACCACTGGGAGGAGTCGGTGACTCAGCAGGAAGTTAAGTGAAGTTGTTGGGAGGAGAAAGGATTTGTGTAAATCAGAGAGGAGACATCCAGAGAGCGCAGGAGAGGAGAGGAGACATCCAGAGAGCGCAGGAGAGGAGAGGAGACATCCAGAGAGCGCAGGAGAGGAGAGGAGACATCCAGAGAGAGCAGGAGAGGAGACGAGACATCCAGAGAGCGCAGGAGAGGAGACGAGACATCCAGAGAGCGCAGGAGAGGAGACGAGACATCCAGTGAGAGAGGTCAGTTTACAAAGACCATTTACAGAGATACATACAAGAGACAGACAGAGGTACAGGAGATCGGTAACTGACTGCCTAAGATAGGTACAGAAGAGCGCTGCCTGAAAGACATAGAGGAGATCAGTGACTGACAGAGACATACAGGGGATCAGTGACTGACAGACATACATGGGATCAGTGACTGACAGACATACAGGGGATCAGTGACTCTGACAGACACATACAGGAGATCAGTGACTGACAGACACATACAGGAGATCAGTGACTGACAGACATACAGGGGATCAGTGACTGACAGAGACACATACAGGAGATCAGTGACTGACAGACACATACAGGAGATCAGTGACTGACAGAGACTTACAGGAGATCAGTGACTGACAGAGACACATACAGGAGATCAGTGACTGACAGACATACAGGAGATCAGTGACTGACAGACATACAGGAGATCAGTGACTGACAGACACATACAGGAGATCAGTGACTGACAGACATACAGGACATCAGTGACTGACAGACACATACAGGAGATCAGTGACTCTGACAGACATACAGGACATCAGTGACTGACAGAGACACATACAGGAGATCAGTGACTGACAGACATACAGGAGATCAGTGACTGACAGACACATACAGGAGATCAGTGACTGACAGACATACAGGGGATCAGTGACTGACAGACATACAGGGGATCAGTGACTGACAGACATACAGGGGATCAGTGACTGACAGACATACAGGGGATCAGTGACTCTGACAGACATACAGGACATCAGTGACTGACAGACACATACAGAAGATCAGTGACTGACAGACATACAGGGGATCAGTGACTCTGACAGACATACAGGACATCAGTGACTGACAGACACATACAGGAGATCAGTGACTGACAGACATACAGGGGATCAGTGACTCTGACAGACATACAGGGGATCAGTGACTCTGACAGACATACAGGGGATCAGTGACTGACAGACATACAGGGGATCAGTGACTGACAGAGACATACAGGGGATCAGTGACTGACAGACATACAGGGGATCAGTGACTGACAGACATACAGGGGATCAGTGACTGACAGACATACAGGGGATCAGTGACTCTGACAGACATACAGGGGATCAGTGACTCTGACAGACATACAGGACATCAGTGACTGACAGACACATACAGGAGATCAGTGACTGACAGACATACAGGACATCAGTGACTGACAGACACATACAGGAGATCAGTGACTGACAGACATACAGGACATCAGTGACTGACAGACATACAGGAGATCAGTGACTGACAGACATACAGGAGATCAGTGCGGTTCAGGGAAGAAACAGAGTGCTGCACCTCACACCTATGGCTGATACTAGTCTTTTCTCCGTGTTTTGCACTCCTCCTGGTGAGACCCACATGACCGCAATTAGCAGGAGACACCTGAGTGCACATGGTTTTAATCCCTCCTGTTTTTTCCCATTCTGTTTGCTGCAGCTATGGTGAGTGTAATTCCTTATCCAGACTTGTGCTGCTTGGGGGCGACCTTCTCCGCCGGCGGTGCTGGCCGGGTTCTGGTGTGGTGTTTGTGGGTCTGGTCCTGTGACATGGGGGTCGCAGGGCCGTCCCATGGCCCCCGTTCCCTGACTGTGCGCGCCTGCGGGGTTGGTGGCCACTGACTGGCACGGTGTGGACTTAGTGTAGGGACCCATGTGTATCAGATACCGGCACGAGGTACATGGGGCAGTATGGCTTGATCAATTCATACACAAAATTCTGATGTGTTTTTTATTTAGCCTAGCGGCACTAGTATCAGCCATAGGTGTGAGGTGCAGCACTCTGTTTCTTCCCTGAACCACATACAGGAGATCAGTGACTGACAGACATACAGGGGATCAGTGACTGACAGACACATACAGAAGATCAGTGACTGACAGACACATACAGGAGATCAGTGACTGACAGACACATACAGGAGATCAGTGACTGACAGAGACAGGAGATCAGTGACTGACAGAGACAGGAGATCAGTGACTGACAGAGACACATACAGGAGATCAGTGACTGACAGAGACACATACAGGCGATCAGTGACTGACAGAGACATGCAGGAGATCAGTGACTGACAGAGACACATACAGGAGATCAGTGACTGACAGACACATACAGGAGATCAGTGACTGACAGACACATACAGGAGATCAGTGACTGACAGAGACAGGAGATCAGTGACTGACAGAGACAGGAGATCAGTGACTGACAGAGACACATACAGGAGATCAGTGACTGACAGAGACACATACAGGAGATCAGTGACTGACAGAGACACATACAGGCGATCAGTGACTGACAGAGACATGCAGGAGATCAGTGACTGACAGAGACACATACAGGAGATCAGTGACTGACAGAGACATACAGGGGATCAGTGACTGACAGAGACATACAGGAGATCAGTGACTGAAAGAGACACATACAGGAGATCAGTGACTGACAGAGACAGAAAGGAGGTCAGTGACATACAGGGTGTGTTGGGAATGCTGGGAGCAGGGCGGTCTTGGGTGAGACTGTCTTCTGTCAGTTGCTCCATGCTTTCAGGATGAGTCACCGTGACATCACATGCGGCTCGTGCTGCAGCTGCCTGACATTGTGCTACCTGCTCCCTCACTGTCTCTCCTCATGTAGAGACCCCCCCCCCCATTCTGTGTGTGATTAGACTGTCCACCATCATATATACAGTGCCTTATGAGGGCCCCAGTGATATACAGAGCCCACCCTCCTCTGGTCACGTGACTCCTCTGTCCTCGCAGGGCGTCCCCAGGATGTCTCCCTGCAGGGATGTGGACAGTCTTACCAGCCTGTGCCTGCACAACATCGCCGACAACATGGAGAGCGTCTGGATGAAGGATTATACTGACAAGTACATGGAGGACTACAGGTTCATGTACATCGAGGGGCCCTTCAACCAGATAGGTGAGTACCCCCATGTATCCAACATGGCTAGATACCTTGTGTTAGATACACTGTATGGGGTGGAGTAGGGCTGATTATTTACCTCCTTATTGCCAGTCTCCACAATGTCCCTCACACTAGATTAAATACCCAGTTGTACCGATGGAGTATTTGATCCCTTCTCCATCCCCCACAGCCGGGCCCTTGGTACAGCAGCTGATCCGAATCCTTGGAGACTCCCGTAAGTTGAGTAAGGCCGGCCTCCAGCTCCTGCTCCAGCCTCACCTGACTGAGCTGAGCCTCCGCCCGTGTGCCGGACTGATCAACAACGCCATGGCCCAGCTGGTGACTGTGCGCTGTAAGGTGAGTGTCGCACCCCTGCCCCGCCATCCTCCCTCTTCCTCCATACACACTGATATCTGTCCTCCATTCCTCCACAGTTCCTGACCTCCCTGGACCTTCACTCCTGTACCCGCATCCCCTCAGCCTCCCTGGTCTCGATGGTGGAGCGCCTTCCTCGTCTCCAGAAGCTCTGCCTCTCCGATACTCAGAGTGATTCGCTGGTCTTAGCCACCATTGGCACGTCTTGCCCAAGGCTTCGGGAGCTGGACGTCTCCCGATGTAAGAAGATCTCCGCGTCTTCTGTGCTCTCCTTGGCGTACAATGTCAAGAGCGGACAGTTCTGCTGCCAGGCTCTGCGAGTTCTGCTCCTGCAGGGTGTAAGGCCGCAGGGTGATCAGTGGGTGTACGCCCTGTGCTTTTTATTACTGGCCCTGCCCGGCCTTGAGCAGCTCGCCAACCCTTCTCTGGCCGATGCCATGCGCCTTCTATACCTCCGGGACTTGAGTCCATCTGGTTTCCCACCAGAGAACTTTCCATCATTGGCCGAGGTTGCTAGAACCAGGTCTGGGAGGATGAGTAAATGCAATGAGGGGGTCAGGATAGAAGACACAAGGACGGCCACACAAGATGCCCCTCTGCGTCTGAAGAAGCTGGAAGACCTCGGTGAGGAGGATGTTTCGATTCTGGGATCTCTATGCCGCGGTTTGGAGGAGGTTGCCATCTCTCTCAGGAACCCACCTGAAAGCTCATGGAGCCTTATGCAATGGCCGAATCTGACTCTCTTGAATCTGCATTGCCCTGACCATCCCCTGAGGAGCCTGGAGGACATCCTGCCCAGCATCTACCCTGTCGGTCACAGCCTACGCCACCTGTCACTACAAAACCTGCTCTGGCGCCAGGAAGAGACTTTGCCCACCCTGCTCGCTTGGTGCCCCAATTTGAAGAGTTTTCAGAGCCACTTTACAGTGCTCTGTCATACTGTGTCACACAATGCCCTGGAGATGCCTCCTTGGCTGGGCAACCCTCTGCCACTGCCTCACCTGCACACCTTCAGTCTGCTCCTGGAGGGAGACGACCCCATACCAAACATCTTTAAGCACAAACTTGGAGGGTTTTTGGTGTCTCTTTTAAAGGGATGTCCTAAACTGGAGTCACTGTCTCTGTGTGGGGTCCCGACTCTCCTCGACACAGTGTTTGAGACGGTCTATGGGTCAACCCAGCCTGAGCCTCTCCAGAAGCTACGAGAGGTGTCACTATGCAACAGCAATGTCACCCAGTGGGGAGCGTCCCTTATACTGAGGGCCAAGAATGACCTGAAGACCCTGGACTTGTCTCACTGTAAGGATGTGATGTGTAGAGACTTCCAGAAGCTGCAGGAGAGGACGCGAAAGGACAAGCGAAACGTTAGCATCACGTGGCAGTGATTGGTGCAGGAGACTGGATGCTCCGTGCAGGAACCACTGACTCTTATGGCGTATGGCGGTCTGCTGTCAGTGATGGAGTGTGGTCTGAGGGGGTCAGTGACATCATTGGGGGTTAGTCTAGGATGTCACATGACTCTAACCCTGACCGCACTATGCCCCCATTGGTCTGCTCTCTGATGCCCCTGGGATCCCGCACCATCCGGTATTGGACATGTTGTGCTCCTCAGGCCTCCTTGTGCCTTTGTGAGGTAGATTGTATGGTGATCAGGACCTCCTCCTGTCGTTATTGTGGAGTGTAAGCTCTTGTGGTCAGGACCTCTGTGTTATGTCAGATTATTATGGCTGTAAACACTTTATAAATCAGATTTTTATTTATGACATTATACATAGTGTTTTCATTGGTCCTGAGTTTCGAGAAATGAGGTTCCCTGGTGGTCACGTCCTGAGGTTTATATGTTTTCATATCTTGTCCGAAAAATGACGTAACCGGAACCCTGAGTCCTCAGATGATCTCTGCCGTCCCTGAGATCTATTGGTCTCTGCTTTTCTCCTGTAATCTTTTCTGGTTCGGGAGATGTTGGTCATTTTCCCGGATTAGTATTGAGGTTAGTCGCCGACTCGCACGCCTCCCATAGTTTCTTGTTGACGGCCGGATCCCGCGTCTTCTCAGAGGGCAGCACAATGGTGCAGTCACTGTCAATAAACTTTCCCGTCAGCCCATGGGCCTCCTCTGATACAGAGCAGAAAATGGTGCTGGCGGCCCCCTCCTCAGCGCTCTAAGGAGGAAACAAAGGAGGAGACCAATAAGATGGAGGAAGGAAGAGGGGTTGGAGAAGGTGCAAGAGGGGGAAACATGGAGGAGGAGGTACGGGAATGATGGGGGCAGGATGTAAGGGAGAAGGGAGGCTGTAATGGGGGCACAGGGAGGAGGAGGTACGGGAATTATGGGGGAGGATGTAAGGGAGAAGGGAGGCTGTAATGGAGGGCACAGGGAGGAGGAGGTACGGGAATTATGGGGGAGGATGTAAGGGAGAAAGGAGGCTGTAATGGGGGGCACAGGAAGGAGGAGGTACGGGAATTATGGGGGAGGATGTAAGGGAGAAGGGAGGCTGTAATGGGGGGCACAGGAAGGAGGAGGTACAGGAATTATGGGGGAGGATGTAAGGGAGAAGGGAGGCTGTAATGGAGGGCACAGGGAGGAGGAGGTACGGGAATTATGGGGGAGGATGTAAGGGAGAAAGGAGGCTGTAATGGGGGGCACAGGAAGGAGGAGGTACGGGAATTATGGGGGAGGATGTAAGGGAGAAGGGAGGCTCTAATGGGGGGCACAGGGAGGAGGAGGAGGTACGGTAATGATGGGGGGAGGATGTAAGGAAGAAGGGTGGTGTAAGAGGAGGCACAGGGAGGAGGAGGAGGTACGGGAATGATGGGGGAGGATGTAAGGGAGAAGGGAGGCTGTAATGGGGGGCACAGGGAGGAGGAGGAGGTACGGTAATGATTGGGGGAGGATGTAAGTGTGAGAGATATAGTCTGAAAAATATATATCTATATCTATATGTATACTCAGGTATAGCTCGTACTGCCATATGGTATTCATTATATATATATACTTGAATGTGTCTTTGTTCTCTTAAGAGTTGGGAGGGGGGAAGCGAGTGGTCTGGGTGTCACATAACTTAGGAACTCATCAGCATAAGACCCTCCCGAGTAGGCAAATAGCCAATTGTGCCAGTATTAACCCATGATGTAACCACCCTTTTCCTGTACGTCATAACTAGTATAAGAACTGTTGTTTGTGTAATAAAGCAGAATCCTTTTGCATTGATACCAATTGCTATTGGTGTCTGTGTGAATCTGTATGAGCGCTCATACTATTATTTGATATAATTTGGATACCGCACAAAGAGGAAGAAATCGCTATTAGTGCGATAACAGTTTTGGTGCCGTGACTCGGATGATCTAGATCTAAATGGCGTTTGTTCAACCGTACCAGAGATAAGCTTTAAGGGGGAACATTAGATGAGATCACAGCTGCAGCAGAGGTAAGAAAGCCTTATTTTCTTACACTCTCCTCTTGGTTCCCGCTTAGCTTGTCCCTAAGTGTTGACCTGACGTTATTTAGGGTTCAATTGTGCTGGATCTAGATCTAAATTAAGAACCCTAAGATCCCCTCTTTGTGTTGGTAGTGCTAAAAGTCTGTGTTTTGTAGAAAGAATATCCGGTACCATTCGGATATAACGCAGTACGTGAGACGTAATACGTAATACGTAGTATTGTGTATTGTGTAAGGGCTCCCTCTAGAGGATGTTATATAGGAACTGCATAAAGAAATTGCATATAAACAGAAAGTGAGTTAGAACTGTCTGTAACTGTGAATAAAGAACCCATATATTAGTTAGCCTCACTCTCGCAGCTGAGTACAGTCAGCCGAGTGCAGAGAGCTTAAAAAAAAAAAAAAAAAAAAAAAAAAATAACAAAGAGAAGAGTACTAGTTTGCCCTTGTAGATGCGGAGTATAGTCTGCCTCAAGGCGCAGTGTGAGAGTACTAGTTTGCCCTTGTAGATGCGGAGTATAGTCTGCCTCAAGGCGCAGTGTGAGAGTACTAGTTTGCCCTTGTTGATGCGGAGTATAGTCTGCCTCAAGGCGCAGTGAGAGTGGTTAGAGTCCACCAAGTACTGGTCAGTCCGGTCGAGCTGAGTATAGTCAGCCGTAGAGGAGCTACGTGTGTGGTTAGAGTCCACTAAGTCTTGAAAAAAAAAAAAAATATATAAATAAAAATAAATAAATAAATAAAAATAAAAAATGGGTAGTGCACTGCCGTGTTGGTAGTACCGATGTTTGGAAATGTTGACATTGCACTGCTCTTTCTCTTGCTCTTTAAATAATTTAAAATGTGACACCAGGCGACTTGCAGGTCGTCATGTACTGAGATTGCATTGATTTTGTATATGCTGTTTGCGTTTGGTTGTCAATAAAATCAGATTACACATAAAAATAAAAAATGGGTAATTCTAATGTTACAGGTGGTAGCGTAACAGCTGCCCAATTAATGGAGGACAGAGAAGGTAAAGATGCAGTTAAAAAGTTGAAATCGTTTATGCAAGCCTTAGGGATGCCAGAAGGTGGTAGATTGAAGGAAGAATTGTGGAAAGAGATATTGCAGGAAAAGAGAGGTTGGTTGAAGGATAATAATCGTCTAGAACAAGCAGAATTATGGTGGAAGATATCTTTAGAAGTGACTGATGGAAAGTTAAAAGAAATTGAGAAACATGGACAGTTTTTTATATGAGAAGATGTCTGAGAACAAAGAGAGTGTTAGCTCTTCAGCACAGGGTGGGGCAGCCCCCACCACCGTGTGTAATGCTCTTTCAACAGGAACTCCCTCCATCGTGTAAAACATTCCAATCCAAAACCCCCTTCATTCCCCAACTTTAGTTCCAAATGGTATACCTTCTATGGTACATACTGCTCCACCCCTATATGGTGGGGGTTGGGAGTGTAGTTGTAGACAAAGGAATCCTGACTGGAGAGAGATTTGTTGTAAATGTACTACACCCAAAAGTTGGCTAAGTCTAGCTATCTCCCCCAGTACTGGCCTTTACCCTAGTGTATGTGCAAATAATTCTTCCCAATTATATGTACCACCAAAACCAAGTATGCCTACTATAGCTGCACCTATAATGACTACGGGAGGTTCCTTACATGCACCCCTTGAATATAGTAATCCCCCATCACTTCTACCCTATTCAGATAGAAGTGCACCACAGTCACAGGGAAGTGCAGCAATGGTTTTGGAAGATAGAGATTTTAGGTCCGAGGGAACATTATCTGCGCCAAACAAATCTAGATCAAATCCTTTTTGGCGCACATCCCGACAACCAAGTTATGGGATTGGCCCCCTTAGGGGACCAAATGATCATCCTGCTGAGCCTGCCTATCACCCTTGGTCCCCTAGTGAGATGCTAGCAATAATGAGCAGAATTCCTAATCCAGAGGAGTTGGGTTAGACTTACTGAGTGGGGGAGGAAGAGGCTAGCAGATCAGTCAGCCACCTTGTCTGATATGCAACAAGACAAAACAGAGTTTTATACTAGACTGCAGCAGAGATGGATGGATTTGGGCTTTGAAAATACCTCAGAGATGCACGGTAGTATTTGCCTGCTGCTTTTGTAGAGGGTCTTAGAGAAAACATTTGTAAAGGTTTGGTATGGGCCAGACCTGAGTGGAGGTCTCTACAACCTCCTATTCTGTTGCAAGTTGCTAAAGGAGTGGAAGTAGAATTCCCCAAAAGACCTAGAGCGGGTGTGGCTGCTTATCAGCTCCACCCAGAAGAGGGAAAGGGAGGAATATTTAGACGCAGGGGTAGGTGTTTCAACTGTGGCAGATATGGACATTGTAGGCGTGAGTGTCGTGTACCTCTCCGCCCCAGAGAGGAAACAAATGGACGCTCTCAGCAAATGGAACGCCCATAGGGAGTTGCCAATGCAGAGTCAAATGCTGTGTCTCTATTATCTATGCAAGTCTTTCAGACTCTATTACACTATTGAGTCTCTTGGCCACGCCTCGGCTGTCCTCACTCAAGCAAGGGCAGGCAAACAACGTCCTGTGGCCTATTACTCTGCCAGACTTGACCCAGTAGCCAGAGGAGCTCCATCTTGGCTGTGCTGTTGCAGTTGTATACCCCATGCTTGATAAAAGCTCTGACATTGTACTGAACTACCCTGTTACAGTACTTGCCCCGCATGACATCACTGCCATTCTAACACAAGTGCAGCCCAAGCACCTCTCCACTGCCCGGCACCTTAGACTTCAATGTGCACTCCTTATGCCACCAAATGTCACCCTTCAAAGGTGCACAGCCCTGAACCCGGCTACTCTGCTGCCTCTGGAGGGGGGAGGGAGTAGTAGTATGAGTCACCTAGCACAGTATCTTCCTGACTCAGAGGAGTCACATGACTGTCTCCAGTTAATGTCCCAAGAGACAGCAGGGTTTGATCATGTGGTAGACACCCCCCCCTAGAAAACCCAGAAATGGAGCTCTTTGTGGATGGATTGCGGTATGGTGTCCAGGGAAAATTTTATATGGGGTACGCAGTTGTTACCCAACATGAACTCGTCAAGGCAGAACCCCTGCCTCCTCATATGTCTGCACAAGAGGCCTGCAGATATGCAGAGGGAAAAACTGCTAACGTATTTACTGATTCCAGATATGGGTTTGGGATTGCCTATGATTATGGTCCCATCTGGAGGGCTAGAGATTTTCTCACAGCAAATGGCAAGCCAATTAAAAATAGCAAGGGTGTAAAGGCCCTATTGGATGCTTTGCTGTTGCCAAAGAAGGTGGCCATTGTTAAGGTCAAAGGCCACTCTTCGGACAAAACCCCTGAAGCTCGAGGGAACCATCGGGCTGATCAGACAGCAAAAGCTACTGCACAAAATCCCAGACATGACCCTGCAGGGATTGCAGCCGTACAACAAGACATTTCTCTGCCAGTTGATTTTGAAATGTTTAAAACATTGCAATCTCAAGCCAGTAAGGAAGAAAAGTCTGGGTGGGAAGAGAAAGGAGCTAAGATGAACCCTGAAGGAGCATGGGAACTAAAAAGGAAATTGTGTTTACCCCGTGCCCTGTTTCCTGCCACAGCTCAGGCCGCCCATGGTAACACCCACTTGTCAAAGACTGCAATGTCTGATCTGGTGAATAAATATTGGCATGCCCCAGGATTTAGTGTTGCAGCAGCCAAGTTTACCCAAGCTTGTATGATTTGTGCCCATCACAATGTGGGAAAGACTGTAAAAACACCTTTAAGACACACCCCCAGGCCCAATTTCCCCTTCCAAAGACTACAAATCGACTTCATCCAACTACCTAAAGTTGGGACCCTTGAATACGTACTAGTGTGTGTAGACCTATTCTCGGGATGGCCAGAGGCATATCCAGTGGCCAAAGCCACTGCGAAATCTGTTGCCAAGAAATTGATTAACGAGATAATTTGTCGTTATGGGGTCCCAGCGACAATTGAAAGTGACCGTGGTACACATTTCACAGGGGAGGTCATGAAAGAAATCATGGGGGCCCTGGGCGTTGAGCAAGCCTTCCATACAGCCTACCATCCACAAAGTAGCAGTAGAGTAGAAAGACTGAATGGAACTATCAAATCTAAGCTGCAGAAAGCTATGGCTGAGCTGAAAAAGCCATGGACAGAGTGCCTACCCCTAGCACTCTTCTCCATTCGGTATACCCCTAACCGAAAGACAGGCCTCAGCCCTTATGAAATTCTCTTTGGAAATGCCCCTAGGCTAGGGCTTTATTTTCCACAACTCCAGATGCAGCATAGTGACCTTACTGACTATGTTATCTGTCTCACAAAACGATTATCTAACATATGTTCCCAAGTGTTTGCTTCCCTTCCAGATCCAGACAGCATAGAGGCGACCCACTCTCTACAGCCAGGAGATTGGGTAGTGGTGAAAAAGCACGTCCGAAAAACTCTAGAACCACGATTTGAAGGTCCACACCAAGTTCTGCTGACCACCGCCACAGCTGTCAAATTGGAAGGAAAACCCAATTGGATCCACGCATCCCATTGCAAGAAAGTGCCTGAACCGTCACCAGAATGATCTTCAGGGGCGTAACTGTTCTGCATGTGGTGATATGTTTTGTGTATTTTATAAAAGGAGAACCTCAGACTGATAAAATCCCTACTTTTGTGTTCCAACAAGACGAAACAAAAACTGCTAGGTTCGACTTTTGTAGTGTAGTTGACTGTGGGCCAAAGGACAAAATAAATAAGGACACATGGCTCTGGTCGGACAAGTATATATGTGTGACAGAACCAAACTCTATGGCATGTGGAAAGTGGGGATTGGTGGGATGGAACACTAGTCCAAATAGTTGGGGATATACTCCAACGGGAGCCACCTCGAGAGTTAACAAAGGGGAAAACCTATTGCAGAGAATGACACTCATAAAAGCAATCCCATCTGATAACTGCAGGTATGATAGATGTAACCCTCTGTTCCTATCCATTAGAAATCCCACTCAAGAGGATTCAGGGACTTATGTCCTAGGAGCAGTGGTAGAGGGCAAAGATCCCATAGGTCAGTTCAAGATAATGGTAATAGGCAAGGATACACAGGCAAATCCTACCCCTCTGCCAATGTTTGGTGTTAAATACTTGGGCAATCTTAAATACGAAGATAAGTTAGCCATCGAGACTGGGTTCTCCGATACCAACTTATGGGTAGAATGGGTACGTTATACAGCCCTTTCTCAGGATAAATCTGACTGTATTGCCTGTGCTGCAGCTCGTCTCCATTTAGGAACTGTACCTTTTCCATTAGATGATATCACTGATCCTGAAGGTCTCAAGTGCATCCTTAAGATGTACTCTGAAACTGCTCCTATTAATGAGATGGCCCCACGTTGTAAAACCCTAGCATTATTATATCCTGCAGTAAAGGAGGAAGATCATATGGGATTTGGTGTAGTTCCGTACCCTGGGAACTATACTTGTTTTGAACGCAATAGTGTAGGACTACCCCTTGGTGTTTTCCCCCCAGGGTACTGTTCTCACATTGTACAACTCACTGACCCAAGCAATAGAAGTGACGATTATCTAGATAGATGGTTTATTAATCAAATAAACCAGCATGCAGATATCTGGTGGATGTGTGGAGACCTGAAACTCCGACCCAGGATGCAGATAGAATGGGTAGGCCAGTGTGCCTTAGTTAAGATACTTATGCCTTTCCAGATATTTCCCCACCTAAATGGAATGAGGTCAATCACGAACGTAGTAAGAGATCACTCCCAACATCCTTTGATCCACATGTCTATATTGATGCAATAGGAGTTCCTAGAGGAGTCCCAGATGAGTTTAAAGCCAGAAACCAGATAGCAGCAGGTTTTGAATCTCTCATTCCTATGATTGCCATTAATAAAAATGTAGATTGGATTAACTATCTCTATTATAATCAACAGAGATTCGCCAATTACACCCGTGATGCTGTCAAGGGAATTGCAGAACAACTAGGCTCCACCTCGATGATGGCCTGGCAAAACAGACTGGCCCTCGACATGATTTTAGCTGAAAAAGGAGGGGTCTGTAAGATGTTCGGAGCTTCGTGCTGCACATTCATTCCCAACAACACTGCCCGATGGAAGCATCACAAAGGCATTACAAGGACTCACAGCTTTATCAGAGGAACTGGCTCAGAACTCTGGAATTGATAATGCTTTTACCTCATGGCTTGAGAAATGGTTTGGAAGCTGGTCCAATGTAGTAGCCAACCTAGTTCTCACACTTGTTGTTGTCTTTGTAATATTAAGCCTTATATGTTGTTGTGTCATTCCTTGTCTCAGGAAACTTGTCTTACACACATTCAACACATCAGTAACCTCAAACACCATGTATATGAATAGTAACCCTATCAAAGACAAAGACTATTATGATCAATTATTTCAAGAGCGCAACTCTGCCCTTAAACAAACTAATAATCTTTGATAATTGCGGGGCTGTTAGGACAATGGGAAGGCGATACCCAAGAGGATTGTGGGGGGACCTGGTGAAGAAATAGGAAAGTCCAGCTCTGCGTCATTTAGGGCGAGGGTATGCACCTCACTTCGCCTTCTCTCATTGATCCTACAGTCCGCAAAAGGAGGGAATTGTGAGAGATATAGTCTGAAAAATATATATCTATATGTATATGTATACTCAGGTATAGCTCGTACTGCCATATGGTATTCATTATATATATATACTTGAATGTGTCTTTGTTCTCTTAAGAGTTGGGAGGGGGGGAAGCGAGTTGTCTGGGTGTCACATAACTTAGGAACTCATCAGCATAAGACCCTCCCGAGTAGGCAAATAGCCAATTGTGCCAGTATTAACCCATGATGTAACCACCCTTTTCCTGTACGTCATAACTAGTATAAGAACTGTTGTTTGTGTAATAAAGCAGAATCCTTTTGCATTGATACCAATTGCTATTGGTGTCTGTGTGAATCTGTATGAGCGCTCATACTATTATTTGATATAATTTGGATACCGCACAAAGAGGAAGAAATCGCTATTAGTGCGATAACATAAGGAAGAAGGGTGGTGTAAGAGGAGGCACAGGGAGGAGTAGGTACGGGAATGATGGGGGGAGGATGTAAGGAAGAAGGGTGGTGTAAGAGGAGGCACAGGGAGGAGGAGGAGGAGGTACGGGAATGATGGGGGAGGATGTAAGGAAGAAGGGTGGTATAAGAGGAGGCACAGGGAGGAGGAGGTACGGGAATGATGGGGGAGGATGTAAGGGAGAAGGGAGGCTGTAATGGGGGGCACAGGGAGGAGGAGGAGGTACGGTAATGATTGGGGGAGGATGTAAGGAAGAAGGGTGGTGTAAGAGGAGGCACAGGGAGGAGGAGGTACGGGAATGATGGGGGGAGGATGTAAGGAAGAAGGGTGGTGTAAGAGGAGGCACAGGGAGGAGGAGGAGGAGGTACGGGAATGATGGGGGAGGATGTAAGGAAGAAGGGTGGTGTAAGAGGAGGCACAGGGAGGAGGAGGTACGGGAATGATGGGGGAGGATGTAAGGAAGAAGGGTGGTGTAAGAGGAGGAGGTACGGGAATGATGGGGGAGGATGTAAGGGAGAAGGGTGGTGTAAGAGGGGGAAACATGGAGGAGGAGGAGGTACGGGAATGATGGGGGAGGATGTAAGGGAGAAGGGTGGTGTAAGAGGAGGCACAGGGAGGAGGAGGAGGTACGGGAATGATGGGGGGGAGGATGTAAGGGAGAAGGGAGGCTGTAATGGGGGGCACAGGGAGGAGGAGGTAGAGGAATGATGGGGGAGGATGTAAAGGAGAAGGGTGGTGTAAGAGGGGGAAACAT